>NW_024543484.1:0-111179 GCF_018167655.1 Microtus oregoni | reverse complement strand
GTCCTCAGGGTCCTCGGTGCTCAGTACTCAGGGTGCTCAGTGCTCAGTACTCAGCGTGCTTTGTGCTCAGTGCTCAGGGTGCTGGGTGCTCAGTACTCAGGGTGCTGGGTGCTCAGTACTCAGGGTGCTGGGTGCTCAGTACTCAGGGTGCTGGGTGCTCAGTGCTCGGGGTGCTCGGTGATCAGTACTAAGAGTGCTGGGTGCTCAGTGCTCAGGGTACTGGGTACTCAGTACTCAGGGTGCTGGGTGCTCAGTGCTCAGGGTGCTGGGTGCTCAGTGCCCAGGGTGCTGGGTGCTCAGTGCTCGGGGTGCTGGGTGCTCAGTGCTCAGGGTGCTGGGTGCTCAGTGCTCAGTGCTCAGGGTGCTGGGTGCTCAGTGCTCAGGGTGCTGGTTGCTCAGTTCTAGGGGTGCTGGGTGCTCAGTGCTCGGGGTGCTGGGTGCTCAGTGCTCGGTGTGCTGGGTGCTCAGTACTCAGGGTGCTGGGTGCTCAGTACTCAGTGTGTTCGGTGCTCAGTACTCAGGGTGCTCAGTGCTCAGTACTCAGGGTGCTGGGTGCTCAGTGCTCGGGGTGCTGGGTGCTCAGTACTCGGGGTACTGTGTGCTCAGTACTCAGGGTGCTGGGTGCTCAGTGCTCAGGGTGCTGGGTGCTCAGTACTCAGTGTGCTGGGTGCTCAGTACTTAGGGGGCTCGGTCCTCAGTACTCAGGTTGCTGAGTGCTCAGGGTGCTGGGTACTCAGTACTCAGGGTGCTGGGTGCTCAGTACTCAGGGTGCTGGGTGCTCAGTGCTCAGGGTGCTGGTTGCTCAGTACTCAGGGTGCTGGGTGCTCAGTACTCAGGGTGCTGGGTGCTCAGTGCTCGGGGTGCTGGGTGCTCAGTGCTCGGGGTGCTGGGGGCTCAGTGCTCAGGGTGATCGGTGCTCAGTGCTCGGGGCGCTGGGTGCTCTGTGCTCGGGGTGCTCGGAGCTCAGTACTCAGGGTGCTGGGTGCTCAGTCCTCGGGGTGCTCGGTGCTCAGTACTCAGGGTGCTGGGTGCTTAGTGCTCGGGGTGCTCGGTGCTCAGTAAGTTGGGTGCTCACTACTCAGGGTGCTGGGTGCTCAGTGCTCAGGGTGCTGGGTGCTCAGTGCTCAGGATGCTGGGTGCTCAGTGCTCAGGGTGCTGGGTGCTCAGTACTCAGGGTGCTGGGTGCACAGTGCTCGGGGTGCAGGTTACTCAGTGCTCAGGGTGCTGGGTGCTCAGTGCTCAGGGTGTTGGGTGCTCAGTACTCGGGTTGCTGGGTGCTCAGTACTCAGGGTGCTGCGTGCTCAGTACTCAGGGTGCTGGGTGATCAGTACTCGGGTGCTGGGTGCTCAATGCTCAGGGTGCTGGGTGCTCAGTGCTCGGGGTGCTGGGTGCTCAGTGCTCAGTACTCAGGGTGTTGGGTGCTCAGTGCTCAGGGTGCTGGGTACTCAGTGCTCAGGGTGCTGGGTGCTCAGTGCTCAGGGTGCTGGGTGCTCAGTGCTAAGGGTGCTGGGTACTCAGTGCTCAGGGTGCTCGGTGGTCAGTACTCGGGGTGCTGGGAGCTCAGTACTCAGGGTGCTCAGTGCTCGGGGAGCTCGGTGCTCAATACTCAGGGTGCTGGGTGCTCAGTACTCAGTGCTCGGGGTCCTGGGTGCTCCGTGCTCGGGGTGCTGGGTGCTCAGTGCTCTGGGTGCTTAGTGCTCAGTACTCAGGGTGCTGGGTGCTCAGTACTCAGGGTGCTCAGTGCTCGGGGTGCTGGGTGCTCAGTACTCAGGGTGCTGGGTGCTCAGTACTCAGGGTGCTGGGTGCTCAGTGCTCAGGGTCCTCGGTGCTCAGTACTCAGGGTGCTCAGTGCTCATTACTCAGCGTGCTTTGTGCTCAGTGCTCAGGATGCTGGGTGCTCAGTACTCAGTGTGCTGGGTGCTCAGTACTCAGGGTGCTGGGGGCTCAGAACTCAGGGTGCTCGGTGCTCAGTACTCAGGGTGCTGGGTGCTCAGTACTCAGGGTGCTGGGTGCTCAGTACTCAGGGTGCTGGGGGCTCAGTACTCAGGGTGCTGGGTGCTCAGTAGTCAGGGTGCTCGGTTCTCAGTACTCAGGGTGCTTGGTGCTCATTCTCGGGGTGCTGGGTGCTCAGTGCTCGGGGTGCTTGGTGCTCAGTACTAAGGGTACTGGGGGCTCAGTACTCAGGGTGCTGGGTGCTCAGTACTCAGGGTGATCTGTTCTCAGTACTCAGGGTGCTGGGTGCTCAGTGCTCGGGGTGCTGGGTGCACAGTGCCCAGGGTGCTGGGTGCTCAGTGCTCAGGGTGCTCAGTACTCAGGGTGCTGTGTGTTCAGTGCTCAGGGTACTGGGTGCTCAGTACTCAGGGTGCTTGGTGCTCAGTACTCAGGGTGCTGGGTGCTCAGTACTCGGGGTGCTGGGTGCTCAGTACTCGGGGTGCTGGGTGCACAGTGCTCAGGGTGCTGGGTGCTCAGTGCTCGGGGTGCTGGGTGCTCAGTGCTCAGGCTGCTGGCTGCTCAGTGCTCAGGGTGCTGGGTGCTCAGTACTCAGGGTGCTCAGTGCTCAGTACTCAGCATGCTGCGTGCTCAGTCCTCAGGGTCCTCGGTGCTCAGTACTCAGGGTGCTCAGTGCTCAGTCCTCAGCGTGCTTTGTGCTCAGTGCTCAGGGTGCTGGGTGCTCAGTACTCAGGGTGCTGGGTGCTCAGTACTCAGGGTGCTGGGTGCTCAGTACTCAGGGTGCTGGGTGCTCAGTGCTCGGGGTGCTCGGTGATCAGTACTAAGAGTGCTGGGTGCTCAGTGCTCAGGGTACTGGGTACTCAGTACGCAGGGTGCTGGGTGCTCAGTGCTCAGGTTGCTGGGTGCTCAGTCCTCAGGGTGCTGGGTGCTCAGTGCTCGGGGTGCTGGGTGCTCAGTGCTCAGGGTGCTGGGTGCTCAGTGCTCAGTGCTCAGGGTGCTGGGTGCTCAGTGCTCAGGGTGCTGGGTGCTCAGTGCTCGGGGTGCTGGGTGCTCAGTGCTCGGGGTGCTGGGTGCTCAGTGCTCGGGGTGCTGGGTGCTCAGTACTCAGGGTGCTGGGGGCTCAGTACTCAGTGTGTTCGGTGCTCAGTACTCAGGGTGCTCAGTGCTCAGTACTCAGTGTGCTGGGTGCTCAGTGCTCGGGGTGCTGGGTGCTCAGTACTTGGGGAGCTGGGTGCTCAGTACTCAGGGTGCTGGGTGCTCAGTGCTCAGGGTGCTCGGTGCTCAGTACTCAGGGTGCTGGGTGCTCAGTGCTCGGGGTGCTCGGTGCTCAGTACTCAGGGTGCTGGGTGCTCAGTGCTCGGGGTGCTCGGTGCTCAGTACGTTGGGTGCTCACTACTCAGGGTGCTGGGTTCTCAGTGCTCAGGGTGCTGGGTGCTCGGTGCTCAGGGCGCTGGGTGCTCAGTACTCAGGGTGCTGGGTGCTCGGTGCTCGGGGTGCTGGGTGCTCAGTACTCAGGGTGCTGGGTGCTCAGTACTCAGGGTGCTGGGTGCTCAGTACTCGGGTGCTGGGTGCTCAGTGCTCAGGCTGCTGGGTGCTCAGTGCTCGGGGTGTTGGGTGCTCAGTGCTCGGGGGGCTCAGTGCTCAGTACTCAGGGTGCTGGGTGCTCAGTGCTCGGGGTGCTGGGTGCTCAGTACTCGGGGTGCTGTGTGCTCAGTACTCAGGGTGCTGGGTGCTCAGTGCTCAGGGTGCTGGGTGCTCAGTACTCAGGTTGCTGAGTGCTCAGGGTGCTGGGTACTCAGTACTCAGGGTGCTGGGTGCTCAGTACTCAGGGTGCTGGGTGCTCAGTGCTCAGGGTGCTGGGTGCTCAGTACTCAGGGTGCTGGGTGCTCAGTACTCAGGGTGCTGTGTGCTCAGTGCTCGGGGTGCTGGGTGCTCACTGCTCGGGGTGCTGGGTGCTCAGTGCTCGCGGTGCTGGGTGCTCAGTGCTCGGGGCGCTGGGTGCTCTGTGCTCGGGGTGCTCGGAGCTCAGTACTCAGGGTGCTGGGTGCTCAGTGCTCGGGGTGCTCGGTGCTCAGTACTCAGGGTGCTGGGTGCTTAGTGCTCGGGGTGCTCGGTGCTCAGTAAGTTGGGTGCTCACTACTCAGGGTGCTGGGTGCTCAGTGCTCAGGTTGCTGGGTGCTCAGTGCTCAGGATGCTGGGTGCTCAGTGCTCAGGGTGCTGGGTGCTCAGTACTCAGGGTGCTGGGTGCACAGTGCTCGGGGTGCAGGTTGCTCAGTGCTCAGGGTGCTGGGTGCTCAGTGCTCAGGGTGCTGGGTGCTCAGTACTCGGGGTGCTGGGTGCTCAGTACTCAGGGTGCTGCGTGCTCAGTACTCAGGGTGCTGGGTGATCAGTACTCGGGTGCTGGGTGCTCAGTGCTCAGGGTGCTGGGTGCTCAGTGCTCGGGGTGCTGGGTGCTCAGTGCTCAGTACTCAGGGTGCTGGGTGCTCAGTGCTCGGGGTGCTGGGTTCTCAGTGCTCAGTACTCAGGGTGCTTGGTGCTCAGTGCTCAGGGTGCTTGGTGCTCAGTGCTCAGGGTGCTGGGTGCTCAGTGCTCAGGGTGCTGGGTACTCAGTGCTCAGGGAGCTGGGTACTCAGTGCTCGGGGTGCTGGGTGCTCAGTACTCAGGGTGCTGGGTGCTCAGTACTCAGGGTGCTGGGTGATCAGTACTCGGGTGCTGGGTGCTCAGTGCTCAGGGTGCTGGGTGCTCAGTGCTCGGGGTGCTGGGTGCTCATTGCTCAGTACTCAGGGTGCTGGGTGCTCAGTGCTCGGGGTGCTGGGTGCTCAGTACTCGGGGTGCTGGGTGCACAGTGCTCAGGGTGCTGGGTGCTCAGTGCTCGGGGTGCTGGGTGCTCAGTACTCGGGGTGCTCGGTTCTCAGTACTCAGGTTGCTGGGTGCTCAGTGCTCAGGGTGCTGGGTGCTCAGTGCTCGGGGTGCTGGGTGCTCTGTGCTCAGGGTGCTCGGTGCTTTGTACTCAGGGTGCTCGGTGCTCGGGGTGCTGGGTGCTCAGTGCTCGGGGTGCTGGGTGCTCAGTGCTCGGGGTGCTGGGTGCTCAGTGCTCGGGGTGCTGGGTGCTCAGTGCTCAGGGTGCTGGGTGCTCAGTGCTCGGGGTGCTGGGTGCTCAGTACTCGGGGTGCTCGGTTCTCAGTACTCAGGTTGCTGGGTGCTCAGTGCTCAGGGTGCTGGGTGCTCAGTGCTCGGGGTGCTGGGTGCTCAGTGCTCGCGGTGCTGGGTGCTCATTACTCAGGGTGCTGGGTGCTCAGTGATCGGGGTGCTGGGTGCTCAGTACTCAGGGTGCTCAGTGCTCGGGGAGCTCGGTGCTCAGTACTCAGGGTGCTGGGTGCTCAGTACTCAGTGCTCGGGGTCCTGGGTGCTCCGTGCTCGGGGTGCTGGGTGCTCAGTGCTCTGGGTGCTTAGTGCTCAGTACTAAGGGTGCTGGGGGCTCAGTACTCAGGGTGCTGGGTGCTCAGTACTCAGGGTGCTCAGTGCTCGGGGTGCTGGGTGCTCAGTACTCAGGGTGCTGGGTGCTCAGTACTCAGGGTGCTGGGTGCTCAGTGCTCAGGGTCCTCGGTGCTCAGTACTCAGGGTGCTCAGTGCTCATTACTCAGCGTGCTTTGTGTTCAGTGCTCAGGGTGCTGGGTGCTCAGTACTCAGTGTGCTGGGTGCTCAGTACTCAGGGTGCTGGGGGCTCAGTACTCAGGGTGCTGGGTGCTCAGTACTCAGGGTGCTGGGTGCTCAGTACTCAGGGTGCTGGGTGCTCAGTACTCAGGGTGCTGGGGGCTCAGTACTCAGGGTGCTGGGTGCTCAGTACTCATTGTGCTCGGTTCTCAGTACTCAGGGTGCTGGGTGCTCAGTGCTCGGGGTGCTTGGTGCTCAGTACTAAGGGTGCTGGGGGCTCAGTACTCAGGGTGCTGGGTGCTCAGTACTCAGGGTGATCTGTTCTCAGTACTCAGGGTGCTGGGTGCTCAGTGCTCGGGGTGCTGGGTGCACAGTGCCCAGGGTGCTGGGTGCTCAGTGCTCAGCGTGCTCAGTACTCAGGGTGCTGTGTGTTCAGTGCTCAGGGTACTGGGTGCTCAGTACTCAGGGTGCTTGGTGCTCAGTACTCAGGGTGCTGGGTGCACAGTACTCGGGGTGCTGGGTGCTCAGTACTCGGGGTGCTGGGTGCACAGTGCTCAGGGTGCTGGGTGCTCAGTGCTCGGGGTGCTGGGTGCTCAGTGCTCAGGCTGCTGGCTGCTCAGTGCTCTGGGTGCTGGGTGCTCAGTACTCAGGGTGCTCAGTGCTCAGTACACAGCGTGCTGGGTGCTCAGTCCTCAGGGTCCTCGGTGCTCAGTACTCAGGGTGCTCAGTGCTCAGTACTCAGCGTGCTTTGTGCTCAGTGCTCAGGGTGCTGGGTGCTCAGTACTCAGGGTGCTGGGTGCTCAGTACTCAGGGTGCTGGGTGCTCAGTACTCAGGGTGCTGGGTGCTCAGTGCTCGGGGTGCTCGGTGATCAGTACTAAGAGTGCTGGGTGCTCAGTGCTCAGGGTACTGGGTACTCAGTACTCAGGGTGCTGGGTGCTCAGTGCTCAGGGTGCTGGGTGCTCAGTGCCCAGGGTGCTGGGTGCTCAGTGCTCGGGGTGCTGGGTGCTCAGTGCTCAGGGTGCTGGGTGCTCAGTGCTCAGTGCTCAGGGTGCTGGGTGCTCAGTGCTCAGGGTGCTGGTTGCTCAGTGCTAGGGGTGCTGGGTGCTCAGTGCTCGGGGTGCTGGGTGCTCAGTGCTCGGGGTGCTGGGTGCTCAGTACTCAGGGTGCTGGGTGCTCAGTACTCAGTGTGTTCGGTGCTCAGTACTCAGGGTGCTCAGTGCTCAGTACTCAGGGTGCTGGGTGCTCAGTGCTCGGGGTGCTGGGTGCTCAGTACTCGGGGTACTGTGTGCTCAGTACTCAGGGTGCTGGGTGCTCAGTGCTCAGGGTGCTGGGTGCTCAGTACTCAGTGTGCTGGGTGCTCAGTACTTAGGGGGCTCGGTCCTCAGTACTCAGGTTGCTGAGTGCTCAGGGTGCTGGGTACTCAGTACTCAGGGTGCTGGGTGCTCAGTACTCAGGGTGCTGGGTGCTCAGTGCTCAGGGTGCTGGTTGCTCAGTACTCAGGGTGCTGGGTGCTCAGTACTCAGGGTGCTGGGTGCTCAGTGCTCGGGGTGCTGGGTGCTCAGTGCTCGGGGTGCTGGGGGCTCAGTGCTCGGGGTGCTGGGTGCTCAGTGATCGGGGCGCTGGGTGCTCTGTGCTCGGGGTGCTCGGAGCTCAGTACTCAGGGTGCTGGGTGCTCAGTCCTCGGGGTGCTCGGTGCTCAGTACTCAGGGTGCTGGGTGCTTAGTGCTCGGGGTGCTCGGTGCTCAGTAAGTTGGGTGCTCACTACTCAGGGTGCTGGGTGCTCAGTGCTCAGGGTGCTGGGTGCTCAGTGCTCAGGATGCTGGGTGCTCAGTGCTCAGGGTGCTGGGTGCTCAGTACTCAGGGTGCTGGGTGCACAGTGCTCGGGGTGCAGGTTACTCAGTGCTCAGGGTGCTGGGTGCTCAGTGCTCAGGGTGTTGGGTGCTCAGTACTCGGGGTGCTGGGTGCTCAGTACTCAGGGTGCTGCGTGCTCAGTACTCAGGGTGCTGGGTGATCAGTACTCGGGTGCTGGGTGCTCAATGCTCAGGGTGCTGGGTGCTCAGTGCTCGGGGTGCTGGGTGCTCAGTGCTCAGTACTCAGGGTGCTGGGTGCTCAGTGCTCAGGGTGCTGGGTACTCAGTGCTCAGGGTGCTGGGTGCTCAGTGCTCAGGGTGCTGGGTGCTCAGTGCTAAGGGTGCTGGGTACTCAGTGCTCAGGGTGCTCGGTGGTCAGTACTCGGGGTGCTGGGAGCTCAGTACTCAGGGTGCTCAGTGCTCGGGGAGCTCGGTGCTCAATACTCAGGGTGCTGGGTGCTCAGTACTCAGTGCTCGGGGTCCTGGGTGCTCCGTGCTCGGGGTGCTGGGTGCTCAGTGCTCTGGGTGCTTAGTGCTCAGTACTCAGGGTGCTGGGTGCTCAGTACTCAGGGTGCTCAGTGCTCGGGGTGCTGGGTGCTCAGTACTCAGGGTGCTGGGTGCTCAGTACTCAGGGTGCTGGGTGCTCAGTGCTCAGGGTCCTCGGTGCTCAGTACTCAGGGTGCTCAGTGCTCATTACTCAGCGTGCTTTGTGCTCAGTGCTCAGGATGCTGGGTGCTCAGTACTCAGTGTGCTGGGTGCTCAGTACTCAGGGTGCTGGGGGCTCAGTACTCAGGGTGCTGGGTGCTCAGTACTCAGGGTGCTGGGTGCTCAGTACTCAGGGTGCTGGGTGCTCAGTTCTCAGGGTGCTGGGGGCTCAGTACTCAGGGTGCTGGGTGCTCAGTAGTCAGGGTGCTCGGTTCTCAGTACTCAGGGTGCTTGGTGCTCATTCTCGGGGTGCTGGGTGCTCAGTGCTCGGGGTGCTTGGTGCTCAGTACTAAGGGTACTGGGGGCTCAGTACTCAGGGTGCTGGGTGCTCAGTACTCAGGGTGATCTGTTCTCAGTACTCAGGGTGCTGGGTGCTCAGTGCTCGGGGTGCTGGGTGCACAGTGCCCAGGGTGCTGGGTGCTCAGTGCTCAGGGTGCTCAGTACTCAGGGTGCTGTGTGTTCAGTGCTCAGGGTACTGGGTGCTCAGTACTCAGGGTGCTTGGTGCTCAGTACTCAGGGTGCTGGGTGCTCAGTACTCGGGGTGCTGGGTGCTCAGTACTCGGGGTGCTGGGTGCACAGTGCTCAGGGTGCTGGGTGCTCAGTGCTCGGGGTGCTGGGTGCTCAGTGCTCAGGCTGCTGGCTGCTCAGTGCTCAGGGTGCTGGGTGCTCAGTACTCAGGGTGCTCAGTGCTCAGTACTCAGCGTGCTGGGTGCTCAGTCCTCAGGGTCCTCGGTGCTCAGTACTCAGGGTGCTCAGTGCTCAGTCCTCAGCGTGCTTTGTGCTCAGTGCTCAGGGTGCTGGGTGCTCAGTACTCAGGGTGCTGGGTGCTCAGTACTCAGGGTGCTGGGTGCTCAGTACTCAGGGTGCTGGGTGCTCAGTGCTCGGGGTGCTCGGTGATCAGTACTAAGAGTGCTGGGTGCTCAGTGCTCAGGGTACTGGGTACTCAGTACGCAGGGTGCTGGTGCTCAGTGCTCAGGTTGCTGGGTGCTCAGTCCTCAGGGTGCTGGGTGCTCAGTGCTCGGGGTGCTGGGTGCTCAGTGCTCAGGGTGCTGGGTGCTCAGTGCTCAGTGCTCAGGGTGCTGGGTGCTCAGTGCTCAGGGTGCTGGGTGCTCAGTGCTCGGGGTGCTGGGTGCTCAGTGCTCGGGGTGCTGGGTGCTCAGTGCTCGGGGTGCTGGGTGCTCAGTACTCAGGGTGCTGGGGGCTCAGTACTCAGTGTGTTCGGTGCTCAGTACTCAGGGTGCTCAGTGCTCAGTACTCAGTGTGCTGGGTGCTCAGTGCTCGGGGTGCTGGGTGCTCAGTACTTGGGGAGCTGGGTGCTCAGTACTCAGGGTGCTGGGTGCTCAGTGCTCAGGGTGCTGGGTGCTCAGTACTCAGGGTGCTGGGTGCTCAGTGCTCGGGGTGCTCGGTGCTCAGTACTCAGGGTGCTGGGTGCTCAGTGCTCGGGGTGCTCGGTGCTCAGTACGTTGGGTGCTCACTACTCAGGGTGCTGGGTTCTCAGTGCTCAGGGTGCTGGGTGCTCGGTGCTCAGGGTGCTGGGTGCTCAGTACTCAGGGTGCTGGGTGCTCGGTGCTCGGGGTGCTGGGTGCTCAGTACTCAGGGTGCTGGGTGCTCAGTACTCAGGGTGCTGGGTGCTCAGTACTCGGGTGCTGGGTGCTCAGTGCTCAGGCTGCTGGGTGCTCAGTGCTCGGGGTGTTGGGTGCTCAGTGCTCGGGGTGCTGAGTGCTCAGTACTCAGGGTGCTGGGTGCTCAGTGCTCGGGGTGCTGGGTGCTCAGTACTCGGGGTGCTGTGTGCTCAGTACTCAGGGTGCTGGGTGCTCAGTGCTCAGGGTGCTGGGTGCTCAGTACTCAGGTTGCTGAGTGCTCAGGGTGCTGGGTACTCAGTACTCAGGGTGCTGGGTGCTCAGTACTCAGGGTGCTGGGTGCTCAGTGCTCAGGGTGCTGGGTGCTCAGTACTCAGGGTGCTGGGTGCTCAGTACTCAGGGTGCTGTGTGCTCAGTGCTCGGGGTGCTGGGTGCTCACTGCTCGGGGTGCTGGGTGCTCAGTGCTCGCGGTGCTGGGTGCTCAGTGCTCGGGGCGCTGGGTGCTCTGTGCTCGGGGTGCTCGGAGCTCAGTACTCAGGGTGCTGGGTGCTCAGTGCTCGGGGTGCTCGGTGCTCAGTACTCAGGGTGCTGGGTGCTTAGTGCTCGGGGAGCTCGGTGCTCAGTAAGTTGGGTGCTCACTACTCAGGGTGCTGGGAGCTCAGTGCTCAGGTTGCTGGGTGCTCAGTGCTCAGGATGCTGGGTGCTCAGTGCTCAGGGTGCTGGGTGCTCAGTACTCAGGGTGCTGGGTGCACAGTGCTCGGGGTGCAGGTTGCTCAGTGCTCAGGGTGCTGGGTGCTCAGTGCTCAGGGTGCTGGGTGCTCAGTACTCGGGGTGCTGGGTGCTCAGTACTCAGGGTGCTGCGTGCTCAGTACTCAGGGTGCTGGGTGATCAGTACTCGGGTGCTGGGTGCTCAGTGCTCAGGGTGCTGGGTGCTCAGTGCTCGGGGTGCTGGGTGCTCAGTGCTCAGTACTCAGGGTGCTGGGTGCTCAGTGCTCGGGGTGCTGGGTTCTCAGTGCTCAGTACTCAGGGTGCTTGGTGCTCAGTGCTCAGGGTGCTTGGTGCTCAGTGCTCAGGGTGCTGGGTGCTCAGTGCTCAGGGTGCTGGGTACTCAGTGCTCAGGGAGCTGGGTACTCAGTGCTCGGGGTGCTGGGTGCTCAGTACTCAGGGTGCTGGGTGCTCAGTACTCAGGGTGCTGGGTGATCAGTACTCGGGTGCTGGGTGCTCAGTGCTCAGGGTGCTGGGTGCTCAGTGCTCGGGGTGCTGGGTGCTCATTGCTCAGTACTCAGGGTGCTGGGTGCTCAGTGCTCGGGGTGCTGGGTGCTCAGTACTCGGGGTGCTGGGTGCACAGTGCTCAGGGTGCTGGGTGCTCAGTGCTCGGGGTGCTGGGTGCTCAGTACTCGGGGTGCTCGGTTCTCAGTACTCAGGTTGCTGGGTGCTCAGTGCTCAGGGTGCTGGGTGCTCAGTGCTCGGGGTGCTGGGTGCTCTGTGCTCAGGGTGCTCGGTGCTTTGTACTCAGGGTGCTCGGTGCTCGGGGTGCTGGGTGCTCAGTGCTCGGGGTGCTGGGTGCTCAGTGCTCGGGGTGCTGGGTGCTCAGTGCTCGGGGTGCTGGGTGCTCAGTGCTCAGGGTGCTGGGTGCTCAGTGCTCGGGGTGCTGGGTGCTCAGTACTCGGGGTGCTCGGTTCTCAGTACTCAGGTTGCTGGGTGCTCAGTGCTCAGGGTGCTGGGTGCTCAGTGCTCGGGGTGCTGGGTGCTCAGTGCTCGCGGTGCTGGGTGCTCATTACTCAGGGTGCTGGGTGCTCAGTGATCGGGGTGCTGGGTGCTCAGTACTCAGGGTGCTCAGTGCTCGGGGAGCTCGGTGCTCAGTACTCAAGGTGCTGGGTGCTCAGTACTCAGTGCTCGGGGTCCTGGGTGCTCCGTGCTCGGGGTGCTGGGTGCTCAGTGCTCTGGGTGCTTAGTGCTCAGTACTAAGGGTGCTGGGTGCTCAGTACTCAGGGTGCTCAGTGCTCGGGTGCTGGGTGCTCAGTACTCAGGGTGCTGTGTGCTCAGTACTCAGGGTGCTGTGTGCTCATTCTCGGGGTGCTGGGTGCTCAGTGCTCGGGGTGCTGGGTGCTCAGTACTCAGGGTGCTGGGTGCTCAGTGCTCGGGGTGCTTGGTGCTCAGTACTAAGGGTGCTGGGGGCTCAGTACTCAGGGTGCTGGGTGCTCAGTACTCAGGGTGATCTGTTCTCAGTACTCAGGGTGCTGGGTGCTCAGTGCTCGGGGTGCTGGGTGCACAGTGCCCAGGGTGCTGGGTGCTCAGTGCTCAGCGTGCTCAGTACTCAGGGTGCTGTGTGTTCAGTGCTCAGGGTGCTGGGTGCTCAGTGTTCGGGGTGCTGGGTGCTCAGTACTCAGGGTGCTCAGTGCTCGGGGAGCTCGGTGCTCAGTACTCAGGGTGCTGGGTGCTCAGTACTCAGTGCTCGGGGTCCTGGGTGCTCCGTGCTCGGGGTGCTGGGTGCTCAGTGCTCTGGGTGCTTAGTGCTCAGTACTCAGGGTGCTGGGTGCTCAGTACTCAGCCTGCTCAGTGCTCGGGGTGCTGGGTGCTCAGTACTCAGGGTGCTGGGTGCTCAGTACTCAGGGTGCTGGGTGCTCAGTGCTCAGGGTCCTCGGTGCTCAGTACTCAGGGTGCTCAGTGCTCATTACTCAGCGTGCTTTGTGTTTAGTGCTCAGGGTGCTGGGTGCTCAATACTCAGTGTGCTGGGTGTTCAGTACTCAGGGTGCTGGGGGCTCAGTACTCAGGGTGCTGGGTGCTCAGTACTCAGGGTGCTGGGTGCTCAGTACTCAGGGTGCTGGGTGCTCAGTACTCAGGGTGCTGGGGGCTCAGTACTCAGGGTGCAGGGTGCTCAGTGCTCGGGGTGCTTGGTGCTCAGTACTAAGGGTGCTGGGGGCTCAGTACTCAGGGTGCTGGGTGCTCAGTACTCAGGGTGATCTGTTCTCAGTACTCAGGGTGCTGGGTGCTCAGTGCTCGGGGTGCTGGGTGCACAGTGCCCAGGGTGCTGGGTGCTCAGTGCTCAGCGTGCTCAGTACTCAGGGTGCTGTGTGTTCAGTGCTCAGGGTACTGGGTGCTCAGTACTCAGGGTGCTTGGTGCTCAGTACTCAGGGTGCTGGGTGCTCAGTACTCGGGGTGCTGTGTGCTCAGTACTCGGGGTGCTGGGTGCACAGTGCTCAGGGTGCTGGGTGCTCAGTGCTCGGGGTGCTGGGTGCTTAGTGCTCAGGCTGCTGGCTGCTCAGTGCTCTGGGTGCTGGGTGCTCAGTACTCAGGGTGCTCAGTGCTCAGTACTCAGCGTGCTGGGTGCTCAGTCCACAGGGTCCTCGGTGCTCAGTACTCAGGGTGCTCAGTGCTCAGTACTCAGCGTGCTTTGTGCTCAGTGCTCAGGGTGCTGGGTGCTCAGTACTCAGGGTGCTGGGTGCTCAGTACTCAGGGTGCTGGGTGCTCAGTACTCAGGGTGCTGGGTGCTCAGTGCTCGGGGTGCTCGGTGATCAGTACTAAGAGTGCTGGGTCCTCAGTGCTCAGGGTACTGGGTACTCAGTACTCAGGGTGCTGGGTGCTCAGTGCTCAGGGTGCTGGGTGCTCAGTGCCCAGGGTGCTGGGTGCTCAGTGCTCGGGGTGCTGGGTGCTCAGTGCTCAGGGTGCTGGGTGCTCAGTGCTCAGTGCTCAGGGTGCTGGGTGCTCAGTGCTCAGGGTGCTGGGTGCTCAGTGCTAGGGGTGCTGGGTGCTCAGTGCTCATAGTGCTGGGTGCTCAGTGCTCGGGGTGCTGGGTGCTCAGTACTCAGGGTGCTGGGTGCTCAGTACTCAGTGTGTTCGGTGCTCAGTACTCAGGGTGCTCAGTGCTCAGTACTCAGGGTGCTGGGTGCTCAGTGCTCGGGGTGCTGGGTGCTCAATACTCGGGGTACTCTGTGCTCAGTACTTAGGGGGCTCGGTCCTCAGTACTCAGGTTGCTGAGTGCTCAGGGTGCTGGGTACTCAGTACTCAGGGTGCTGGGTGCTCAGTACTCAGGGTGCTGGGTGCTCAGTGCTCAGGGTGCTGGGTGCTCAGTACTCAGGGTGCTGGGTGCTCAGTACTCAGGGTGCTGGGTGCTCAGTGCTCGGGGTGCTGGGTGCTCAGTGCTCGGGGTGCTGGGGGCTCAGTGCTCGGGGTGCTGGGTGCTCAGTGCTCGGGGCGCTGGGTGCTCTGTGCTCGGGGTGCTCGGAGCTCAGTACTCAGGATGCTGGGTGCTCAGTCCTCGGGGTGCTCGGTGCTCAGTACTCAGGGTGCTGGGTGCTTAGTGCTCGGGGTACTCGGTGCTCAGTAAGTTGGGTGCTCACTACTCAGGGTGCTGGGTGCTCAGTGCTCAGGGTGCTGGGTGCTCAGTGCTCAGGATGCTGGGTGCTCAGTGCTCAGGGTGCTGGGTGCTCAGTACTCAGGGTGCTGGGTTCACAGTTCTCGGGGTGCAGGTTGCTCAGTGCTCAGGGTGCTGGGTGCTCAGTGCTCAGGGTGTTGGGTGCTCAGTACTCGGGGTGCTGGGTGCTCAGTACTCAGGGTGCTGCGTGCTCAGTACTCAGGGTGCTGGGTGATCAGTACTCGGGTGCTGGGTGCTCAGTGCTCAGGGTGCTGGGTGCTCAGTGCTCGGGGTGCTGGGTGCTCAGTACTCAGGGTGCTGCGTGCTCAGTACTCAGGGGGCTGGGTGATCAGTACTCGGGTGCTGGGTGCTCAGTGCTCAGGGTGCTGGGTGCTCAGTGCTCGGGGTGCTGGGTGCTCATTGCTCAGTACTCAGGGTGCTGGGTGCTCAGTGCTCGGGGTGCTGGGTGCTCAGTGCTCAGTACTCAGGGTGCTGGGTGCTCAGTGCTCAGGGTGCTGAGTACTCAGTGCTCAGGGTGCTGGGTGCTCAGTGCTTAGTACTCAGGGTGCTGGGTGCTCAGTACTCCGGGTGCTGGGTGCTCAGTGCTCAGGGTGCTGGGTACTCAGTGCTCAGGGTGCTCGGTGGTCAGTACTCGGGGTGCTGGGAGCTCAGTGCTCGGGGTGCTGGGTGCTCAGTGCTCAGTACTCAGGGTGCTGGGTGCTCAGTGCTCGGGGTGCTGGGTGCTCAGTACTCAGGGTGCTGGGTGCTGAGTGCTCGGGGTGCTGGGTGCTCAGTGATCGGGGTGCTGGGTGCTCAGTACTCAGGGTGCTCAGTGCTCGGGGAGCTCAGTGCTCAGTACTCAGGGTGCTGGGTGCTCAGTACTCAGTGCTCGGGGTCCTGGGTGCTCCTTGCTCGGGGTGCTGGGTGCTCAGTGCTCTGGGTGCTTAGTGCTCAGTACACAGGGTGCTGGGTGCTCAGTACTCAGGGTGCTCAGTGCTCGGGGTGCTGGGTGCTCAGTACTAAGGGTGCTGGGTGCTCAGTACTCAGGGTGCTGGGTGATCAGTGCTCAGGGTCCTCGGTGCTCAGTACTCAGGGTGCTCAGTGCTCATTACTCAGCGTGATTTGTGCTCAGTGCTCAGGGTGCTGGGTGCTCAGTACTCAGTGTGCTGGGTGCTCAGTACTCAGGGTGCTGGGGGCTCAGTACTCAGGGTTCTGGGTGCTCAGTACTCAGGGTGCTGGGTGCTCAGTACTCAGGTTGCTGGGTGCTCAGTACTCAGGGTGCTGGGGGCTCATTACTCAGCGTGCTTTGTGCTCAGTGCTCAGGGTGCTGGGTGCTCAGTACTCAGTGTGCTGGGTGCTCAGTACTCAGGGTGCTGGGGGCTCAGTACTCAGGGTTTTGGGTGCTCAGTACTCAGGGTGCTGGGTGCTCAGTACTCAGGGTGCTGGGGGCTCAGTACTCAGGGTTCTGGGTGCTCAGTACTCAGGGTGCTGGGTGCTCAGTACTCAGGGTGCTGGGTGCTCAGTGCTCAGGGTGCTGGGTGCTCAGTGCTCAGTGCTCAGGGTGCTGGGTGCTCAGTGCTCATGGTGCTGGGTGCTCAGTGCTCGGGGTGCTGGGTGCTCAGTGCTCGGGGTGCTGGGTGCTCAGTGCTCGGGGTGCTGGGTGCTCAGTACTCAGGGAGCTGGGTGCTCAGTACTCAGTGTGTTCGGTGCTCAGTACTCAGGGTGCTCAGTGCTCAGTACTCAGGGTGCTGGGTGCTCAGTGCTCGGGGTGCTGGGTGCTCAGTACTTGGGGAGCTGGGTGCTCAGTACTCAGGGTGCTGGGTGCTCAGTGCTCAGGGTGCTGGGTGCTCAGTACACAGGGTGCTGGGTGCTCAGTGCTAGGGGTGCTCGGTGCTCAGTACTCAGGGTGCTGGGTGCTCAGTGCTCGGGGTGCTCGGTGCTCAGTACGTTGGGTGCTCACTACTCAGGGTGCTGGGTTCTCAGTGCTCAGGGTGCTGGGTGCTCGGTGCTCAGGTTGCTGGGTGCTCAGTACTCAGGGTGCTGGGTGCTCGGTGCTCGGGGTGCTGGGTGCTCAGTACTCAGGGTGCTGGGTGCTCAGTACTCAGGGTGCTGGGTGCTCAGTACTCGGGTGCTGGGTGCTCAGTGCTCAGGCTGCTGGGTGCTCAGTGCTCGGGGTGTTGGGTGCTCAGTGCTCGGGGTGCTCGGTGCTCAGTGCTCAAGGTGCTGGGTGCTCAGTACTCAGGGTGCTCATTGCTCAGGGTGCTGGGTGCTCAGTACTCAGGGTGCTGGTGCTCATTGCTCAGGTTGCACGGTGCTCGGGGCGCTGGGTGCTCAGTGCTCGGGGTGCTCGGAGCTCAGTACTCAGGGTGCTGGGTGCTCAGTGCTCGGGGTGCTCGGTGCTCAGTACTCAGGGTGCTGGGTGCTCAGTGCTCGGTTTGCTGGGTGCTCAGTGCTCAGTACTCAGGGTGCTGGTTGCTCAGTGCTCAGGGTGCTGTGTGCTCAGTGCTCAGGGTGCTGGGTGCTCATTGCTCAGTGTGCTGGGTACTCAGTACTCAGGGTGCTGCGTGCTCAGTGCTCAGGGTGCTATGTGCTCAGTGCTCGGGGTGCTGGGTGCTCAGTGCTCGGGGTGCTATGTGCTCAGTGCTCGCGGTGCTGGGTGCTCAGTGCTCGGGGTGCTCGGTGCTCAGTACTCAGGGTGCTGGGTGCTCAGTGCTCGAGGTGCTCAGTACTCAGGGTGCTGTGTGTTCAGTGCTCAGGGTGCTGGGTGCTCAGTACTCAGGGTTCTCGGTGCTTAGTACTCAGGGTGCTGGGTGCTCAGTACTCCGGGTGCTGGGTGCTCAGTACTCAGGGTGCTCATTGCTCAGGGTGCTGGGTGCTCAGTGCTCAGGGTGCTCGGTGCTCGGGGCACTGGGTGCTCAGTGCTCGGGGTGCTCGGAGCTCAGTGCTCAGGGTGCTGGGTGCTCAGTGCTCGAGGTGCTCGGTGCTCAGTACGTTGGGTGCTCACTCCTCAGGGTGCTGGGTGCTCAGTGCTCAGGGTGCTGGGTGCTCGGTGCTCAGGGTGCTGGGTGCTCAGTACTCAGGTTGCCGGGTGCTCAGTTCTCGGGGTGCTGGGTGCTCAGTACTCAGGGTGCCGGGTGCTCAGTACTCAGGGTGCTGAGTGCTCAGTACTCGGGTGCTGGGTGCTCAGTGCTCAGGATGCTGGGTGCTCAGTGCTCGGGGTGCTGGGTGCTCAGTGCTCAGTACTCAGGGCGCTGTGTGTTCAGTGCTCTTGGTGCCGGGTGCTCAGTGCTCAGTACTCAGGGTGCTGGGTGCTCAGTGCTCAGGGTGCTGGGTGCTCAGTGCTCAGGGTGCTGGGTGCTCAGTGGTCAGGGTGCTGGGTACTCAGTGCTCAGGGTGCTGGGTGCTCAGTACTCAGGGTGCTCAGTGCTCAGTACTCGGGGTGCTGGGTGCTCAGTGCTCAGGGTGCTCAATGCTCAGTACTCGGGGTGCTGTGTGCTCAGTGCTCAGGGTGCTCAGTGCTCAGTGCTCGGGGTGCTGGGTGCTCAGTGCTCATGGTGCTCAATGCTCAGTACTCGGGGTGCTGTGTGCTCAGTGCTCAGGGTGCTCAGTGCTCAGTGCTCGGGGTGCTGGGTGCTCAGTACTCAGGGTGCTGGGTGCTCAGTGCTCAGGGTGCTCAGTGCTCAGTACTCAGTGCTCAGGGTGCTCAGTGCTCAGTGCTCAGGGTGCTGGGTGTTCAGTACTCAGTGTGCTGGGTGCTCAGTACTCAGGGTGCTGGGTGCTCAGTGCTCAGGGTGCTGGGTGCTCAGTGCTCGGGGTGCTCAGTACTCAGGGTGCTATGTGTTCAGTGCTCAGGGTACTGGGTGCTCAGTACTCAGGGTGCTCGGTGCTTAGTACTCAGGATGCTGGGTGCTCAGTACTCCGGGTGCTGGGTGCTCAGTGCTCGGGGTGCTGGGTGCTCAGTACTCAGGGTGCTGGGTGCTCAGTACTCGTTGTGCTGGGTGCTCAGTGCTCAGGGTGCTGGGTGCTCAGTACTCAGGGTGCTCGGTGCTCAGTGCTCGGGGTGCTGGGTGCTCAGTACTCAGGGTGCTGGGTGCTCAGTACTCAGGGTGCTCAGTTCTCTGTACTCAGCGTGCTGGGTTCTCAGTGCTCAGGGTGCTCGGTGCTCAGTACTCAGGGTGCTCAGTGCTCAGTACTCAGCGTGCTGGTTGCTCAGTGCTCAGGGTGCTGGGTGCTCAGTACTCAGGGTGCTGGGTGCTTAGTACTCAGCGTGCTCGGTCCTCAGTGCTCCGGGTGCTGGGTGCTCAGTACTCAGGGAGCAGGGTGCTCAGTGCTCAGGGTGCTCAGTGCTCAGTACTCAGGGTGCTCGGTGCTCAGTGCTCAGGGTGCTCAGTGCTCAGTACTCAGGGTGCTCAGTGCTCAGTGCTCTGGGTGCTGGGTGCTCAGTGCTCGGGGTGCTGGGTGCTCAGTGCTCAGGATGCTGGGTGCTCAGTACTCAGGGTGCTCAGTGCTCAGTGCTCAGTACACAGGGTGCTGGTTGCTCAGTGCTCTGGGTGCTGGGTGCTCAGTACTCAGTACTCAGGGTGCTGGTTGCTCAGTGCTCGGGGTGCTGGATGCTCAGTACTCAGGGTGCTGGGTGCTCAGTGCTCAGGGTGCTGGGTGCTCAGTACTCAGGGTGCTGGGTGCTCAGTGCCAGGGTGCTGGGTGCACAGTACTCAGGGTGCTGGGTCCTCAGTGCTCAGGGTGCTGGGTGCTCAGTACTCAGGGTGCTGGGTGCTTATTACTCAGGGTGCTCGGTCCTCAGTGCTCAGGGTGCTGGGTGCTCAGTACTCAGGGAGCTGGGTACTCAGTGCTCAGGGTGCTCAGTGCTCAGTACTCAGGGTGCTCGGTGCTCAGTGCTCAGGGTGCTCAGTGCTCAGTACTCAGGGTGCTCAGTGCTCAGTGCTCTGGGTGCTGGGTGCTCAGTGCTCGGGGTGCTGGATGCTCAGTGCTCAGGGTGCTGGGTGCTCAGTACTCAGGGTGCTCAGTGCTCAGGCTGCTGGGGGCTCAGTGCTCGGGGTGCTGGGTACTCAGTGCTCAGTACACAGGGTCCTGCGTGCTCAGTGCTCTGGGTGCTGGGTGCTCAGTACTCAGTACTCAGGGTGCTGGTTGCTCAGTGCTCGGGGTGCTGGATGCTCAGTACTCAGGGTGCTGGGTGCTCAGTGCTCAGGGTGCTGGGTGCTCAGTACTCAGTACTCAGGGTGCTGGTTGCTCAGTGCTCGGGGTGCTGGATGCTCAGTACTCAGGGTGCTGGGTGCTCAGTGCTCAGGGTGCTGGGTGCTCAGTACTCAGGGTGCTGGGTGCTCAGTGCTCAGGGTGCTGGGTGCACAGTACTCAGGGTGCTGGGTCCTCAGTGCTCAGGGTGCTGGCTTCTCAGTGCTCGGGGTGCTCAGTACTCAGGGTGATGTGTGTTCAGTGCTCAGGGTACTGGGTGCTCAGTACTGAGGGTGCTCGGTGCTTAGTACTCAGTGTGATGGGTGCTCAGTACTCAGGGTGCTCATTGCTCAGGGTGCTGGGTGCTCAGTACTCAGGGTGCTCATTGCTCAGGGTGCTGGGTGCTCAGTACTCAGGGTGCTGGGTGCTCCTTGCTCGGGGTGCTCGGTGCTCAGTGCTCAGGGTGCTGTGTGCTCAGTACTCAGGGTGCTCATTGCTCAGGGTGCTGGGTGCTCAGTACTCAGGGTGCTCATTGTTCAGGGTGCTGGGTGCTCAGTGCTCAGGGTGCTGGGTGCTCACTGCTCGGGGTGCTGGCTGCTCAGTGCTCAGGTTGCTGGGTGCTCAGTGCTCAGGGTGCTCGGTGCTCAGTGCTCAGGGTGCTGGGTGCTCAGTACTCAGGGTGCTAGGTGCTCAGTACTCAGGGTGCTCAGTGCTCAGTACTCAGGGTGCTCAGTGCTCAGTACTCTGGGTGCTCAGTGCTCAGGGTGCTGGGTGCTCAGAGCTCGGGGTGCTTGGTGCTCAGTCCTCAGGGTGCTGGGTGCTCAGTGCTCAGGGTGCTCGGTGCTCAGTGCTCAGGGTGCTGGGTGCTAAGTACTCAGGGTTCTGGGTGCTCAGTGCTCGGGGTCCTGGGTGCTCAGTACTCAGGGTGCTGGGTGCTCAGTGCTCAGGGTGCTCGGTGCTTAGTACTCAGGGTGCTCGGTACTCGGGGTGCTGGGTGCTCAGTGCTCGGGGTGCTGGGTACTCAGTGCTCTCGGTGCTGGGTGCTCAGTGCTCGGGGTGCTGGGTGCTCAGTGCTCGGGGTGCTGGGTGCTCAGTGCTCGGGGTGCTGGGTGCTCAGTACTCGGGGTGCTCGGTGCTCAGTACTCAGGGTGCTGGGTGCTCAGTAATCAGGGTGATGGGTGCTCAGTACTCAGGGTGCTGGGTGCTCGGTGCTCAGTACGCTGGGTGCTCAGTGCTCAGGGTGCTGGGTGCTCAGTGCTCGGGGCGCTGGGTGCTCAGTGCTCGGGGTGCTCGGAGCTCAGTACTCAGGGTGCTGGGTGCTCAGTGCTCGGGGTGATCGGTTCTCAGTACTCAGGGTGCTGGGTGCTGAGTGCTCGGGTTGCTCAGTGCTCAGTACGTTGGGTGCTCACTACTCAGGGTGCTGGGTGCTCAGTGCTCAGGGTGCTGGGTGCTCAGTGCTCAGGGTGCTGGGTGCTCAGGGTGCTGGGTGCTCAGTACTCAGGGTGCTGGGTGCTCAGTACTCAGGGTGCTGGGTGCTCAGTACTCAGGGTGCTGGGTGCTCAGTACTCAGGGTGCTGGGTGCTCAGTACTCGGGAGCTGGGTGCTCAGTGCTCAGGGTGCTGGGTGCTCAGTGCTCGGGGTGCTGGGTGCTCAGTGCTCAGTACTCAGGCTGCTGAGTGCTCAGTGCTCGGGGTGCTGGGTGCTCAGTGCTCAGAACTCAGGGTGCTGGGTGCTCAGTGCTCAGGGTGCTGTGTGCTCAGTGCTCAGGGTGCTGGGTGCTCAGTGCACAGGGGGCTGAGTACTCAGTGCTCAGGGTGCTGGGTGCTCAGTGCTCAGGGTGCTGGGTGCTCAGTATTCAGGGTGCTGGGTGCTCAGTGCTCGGGGTGCTGGGTGCTCATTGCTCACGGTGCTGGGTGCTCAGTGCTCGGGGTGCTCGGTGCTCAGTACTCAGGGTGCTGGGTGCTCAGTGCTCGAGGTGCTCAGTACTCAGGGTGCTGTGTGTTCAGAGCTCAGGGTGCTGGGTGCTCAGTACTCAGGGTGCTGGGTGCTCAGTGCTCGGGGTGCTGGGTGCTAAGTGCTCAGGTTGCTGGGTGCTCAGTACTCAGGGTGCTGGGTGCTCAGTACTCGGGGTGCTGGGTGCTCAGTACTCAGGGTGCTGGGTGCTCAGTACTCAGGGTGCTGGGTGCTCAGTACTCGGGTGCTGGGTGCTCAGTGCTCAGGGTGCTGGGTGCTCAGTGCTCGGGGTGCTGGATGCTCAGTGCTCGGGGTGCTCGGTGCTCAGTGCTCAAGGTGCTGGGTGCTCAGTACTCAGGGTGCTCATTGCTCAAGGTGCTGGGTGCTCAGTACTCAGGGTGCTGGGTGCTCAGAGCTCAGGGTGCTCGGTGCTCGGGGTGCTGGGTGCTCAGTACTCAGGGTGCTGGGTGCTCAGTATTCAGGGTGCTGGGTGCTCAGTGCTCGGGGTGCTGGGTGCTCATTGCTCGCGGTGCTGGGTGCTCAGTACTCAGGGTGCTCATTGCTCAAGGTGCTGGGTGCTCAGTACTCAGGGTGCTGGGTGCTCAGTGCTCGGGGTGCTCGGTGCTCAGTACACAGGGTGCTGGGTGCTCAGTGCTCGGTGTGCTGGGTGCTCAGTGCTCAGTACTCAGGGTGCTGGGTGCTCAGTGCTCAGGGTGCTGTGTGCTCAGTGCTCAGGGTGCTGGGTGCTCAGTGCTCAGGGTGCTGGGTACTCAGTACTAAGGGTGCTGGGTGCTCAGTGCTCGGGGTGCTATGTGCTCAGTGCTCGCGGTGCTGGGTGCTCAGTGCTCGGGGTGCTGGGTGCTCAGTGCTCGGGGTGCTATGTGCTCAGTGCTAGCGGTGCTGGGTGCTCAGTGCTCGGGGTGCTCGGTGCTCAATACTCAGGGTGCTGGGTGCTAAGTGCTCGAGGTGCTCAGTACTCAGGGTGCTGTGTGTTCAGTGCTCAGGGTGCTGGGTGCTCAGTACTCAGGGTGCTCGGTGCTTAGTACTCAGGGTGCTGGGTGCTCAGTACTCCGGGTGCTGGGTGCTCAGTGCTCGGGGTTCTCAGTGCTCAGCGCTCAAGGTGCTGCGTGCTCAGTACTCAGGGTGCTCATTGCTCAGGGTGCTGGGTGCTCAGTGCTCAGGGTGCTCGGTGCTCGGGGCACTGGGTGCTCAGTGCTCAGGGTGCTCAGAGCTCAGTACTCAGGGTGCTGGGTGCTCAGTGCTCGGGGTGCTCGGTGCTCAGTACTCAGGGTGCTGGGTGCTCAGTGCTCGGGGTGCTCGGTGCTCAGTACGTTGGGTGCTCACTACTCAGGGTGCTGGGTGCTCAGTGCTCAGGGTGCTGGGTGCTCGGTGCTCAGGGTGCTGGGTGCTCAGTACTCAGGGTGCTGGGTGCTCAGTGCTCGGGGTGCTGGGTGCTCAGTACTCAGGGTGCTGGGTGCTCAGTACTCAGGGTGCTGGGTGCTCAGTACTCGGGTGCTGGGTGCTCAGTGCTCAGGGTGCTGGGTGCTCAGTGCTCGGGATGCTGGGTGCTCAGTGCTCAGTGCTCAGGGTGCTGGGTGTTCAGTGCTCTTGGTGCTGGGTGCTCAGTGCTCAGTACTCAGGGTGCTGGGTGCTCAGTGCTCAGGGTGCTTGGTGCTCAGTGCTCAAGGTGCTGGGTGCTCAGTGCTCAGGGTGCTGGGTACTCAGTGCTCAGGGTGCTGAGTGCTCAGTACTCAGGGTGCTCAGTGCTCAGTACTAGGGGTGCTGGGTGCTCAGTGCTCAGGGTGCTCAGTGCTCAGTACTCGGGGTGCTGTGTGCTCAGTGCTCAGGGTGCTCAGTGCTCAGTGCTCGGGGTGCTGGGTGCTCAGTGCTCGGGGTGCTGGGTGCTCAGTGCTCGGGGTGCTGGGTGCTCAGTTCTCGGGGTGCGGGGTGCTCAGTGCTCAGGGTGCTCAGTGCTCAGTACTCAGTGCTCAGGGTGCTCAGTGCTCAGTGCTCAGGGTGCTGGGTGTTCAGTACTCAGGGTGCTGGGTGCTCAGTACTCAGGGTGCTGGGTGCTCAGTGCTCAGGGTGCTGGGTGCTCAGTGCTCCGGGTGCTCAGTACTCAGGGTGCTGTGTGTTCAGTGCTCAGCGTACTGGGTGCTCAGTACTCAGGGTGCTGGGTGCTAAGTGCTCAGGGTGCTGGGTGCTCAGTGCTCAGGGTGCTCAGTGCTCAGTACTCAGTGTGCTTGGTGCTCAGTGCTCAGGGTGCTGTGTGCTCAGTGCTCAGGGTGATGGGTGCACAGTGCTCAGGGTGCTGGGTACTCAGTGCCCGGGGTGCTCAGTGCTCAGTACTCGGGGTGCTGGGTGCTCAGTGCTCAGGGTGCTAAAAGCTCAGTACTCGGGGTGCTGTGTGCTCAGTGCTCAGGGTGCTCAGTGCTCAGTGCTCGGGGTGCTGGGTGCTCAGTGCTCGGGGCGCTGGGTGCTCAGTGCTCAGGGTGCTGGGTGCTCAGTACTCGGGGTGCTGGGTGCTCAGTGCTCAGGGTGCTCAGTGCTCAGTACTCAGTGCTCAGGGTGCTCAGTGCTCAGTGCTCAGGGTGCTGGGTGTTCAGTACTCAGGGTGCTGGGTGCTCAGTACTCAGGGTGCCGGGTGCTCAGTGCTCAGGGTGCTGGGTGCTCAGTGCTCGGGGTGCTCAGTACTCAGGGTGCTGTGTGTTCAGTGCTCAGGGTACTGGGTGCTCAGTACTCAGGGTGCTCGGTGCTTAGTACTCAGGGTGCTGGATGCTCAGTAATCCGGGTGATGGGTGCTCAGTGCTCGGGGTGCTCGGTACTCAGGGTGCTGGGTGCTCAGTGCTCGGGGTGCTCAGTACTCAGGGTGCTGTGTGTTCAGTACTCAGGGTGCTGGGTGCTCAGTACTCAGGGTGCTGGGTGCTCAGTGCTCAGGGTGCTGGGTGCTCAGTGCTCGGGGTGCTCAGTACTCAGGGTGCTGTGTGTTCAGTACTCAGGGTGCTGGGTGCTCAGTACTCAGGGTGCTGGGTGCTCAGTACTCGGGTGCTGGGTGCTCAGTGTTCAGGGTGCTGGGTGCTCAGTGCTCAGTACTCAGGGTGCTGGGTGCTCAGTGCTCGGAGTGCTGGGTGCTCAGTGCTCAGGGTGCTGGGTGCTCAGTGCTCGGGGTGCTGGGTGCTCAGTGCTCAGTACTCAGGGTGCTGGGTGCTCAGTGCTCGGGGTGCTGGGTGCTCAGTGCTCAGGGTGCTGGGCGCTCAGTACTCAGGGTGCTGGGTGCTCAGTACTCAGGGTGGGGGGGTGCTCAGTACTCGGGTGCTGGGTGCTCAGTGCTCAGGGTGCTGGGTGCTCAGTGCTCGGGGTGCTGGGTGCTCAGTGGTCAGTACTCAGGGTGCTGGGTGCTCAGTGCTCGGGGTGCTGGGTGCTCAGTGCTCAGGGTGCTGGGTGCTCAGTGCTCAGGGCGCTGGGTGCTCAGTGCACGGGGTGCTGGGTGCTCAGTGCTCAGTCCTCAGGGTGATGGATGCTCAGTGCTCAGGGTGCTGGGTGCTCAGTGCTCAGGGTGCTGGGTACTCAGTGCTCAGGGTGCTGGGTGCTCAGTACTCAGGGTGCTGGGTGCTCAGTACACATGGTGCTGGGTGCTCAGTGCTCGGGGTGCTGTGTGTTCAGTGCTCAGGGTGCTGGGTGTTCAGTACTCAGGATGCGGGGTGCTCAGTACTCAGGGTTCTCATTGCTCAGGGTGCTGGGTGCTCAGTACTCAAGGTGCTGGGTGCTCAGTACTCAGGGTGCTCAGTGCTCAGTACTCAGGGTGCTCAGTGCTCAGTACTCCGGGTGCTCGGTGCTCAGGGTGCTGTGTGCTCAGTGCTCAGGGTGCTCGGTGCTCAGTACTCAGGGTGCTGGGTGCTCAGTGCTCAGGGTGCTGGGTGCTCAGTGCTCAGGGTGCTGGGTGCTCAGTGCTCAGGGTGCTGGGAGCTCAGTACTCAGGGTGCTCGGTGCTCGGGGTGCTGGGTGCTCAGTGCTCGGGGTGCTCGGTGCTCAGTACTCGGGGTGCTCAGTGCTCAGTACTCAGGGTGCTGGGTGCTCAGTACGCTGGGTGCTCAGTACTCAGGGTGCTGGGTGCTCAGTACTCAGGGTGCTCGGTGCTCAGTACTCAGGGTGCTGGGTGCTCAGTGCTCGGGGTGCTGGGTGCTCAGTACTAAGGGTGCTCAGTGCTCAGTACTCAGCGTGCTGGGTGCTCAGTGCTCAGGGTGCTCGGTGCTCAGTACTCAGGGTGCTCAGTGCTCAGTTCTCAGCGTGCTGGGTGCTCAGTGCTCAGGGTGCTCGGTGCTCAGTACTCAGGGTGCTCAGTGCTGAGTACTCAGCGTGCTGGGTGCTCAGTGCTCGGGGTGCTGGGTGCTCAGTACTAAGGGTGCTCAGTGCTCAGTACTCAGCGTGCTGGGTGCTCAGTGCTCAGGGTGCTCGGTGCTCAGTACTCAGGGTGCTCAGTGCTGAGTACTCAGCGTCCTGGGTGCTCAGTGCTCGGGGTGCTGGGTGCTCAGTATTCAGGGTGCTGGGTGCTCAGTACTCGTTGTGCTGGGTGCTAAGTGCTCAGGGTGCTGGGTGCTCAGAACTCAGGATGCTGGGTGCTCAGTACTCAGGGTGCTCAGTGCTCAGTACTCGGGTGCGGAGTGCTCAGTGTTCAGGGTGCTGGGTGCTCAGTGCTCGGGTTGCTGGGTGCTCAGTGCTCAGTACTCAGGGTGCTGGGTGCTCAGTGCTCGGGGTGCTGGGTGCTCAGTGCTCAGGGTGCTGGGTGCTCAGTGCTCGGGGTGCTGGGTGCTCAGTGCTCAGTACTCAGGGTGCTGTGTGCTCAGTGCTCGGGGTGCTGGGTGCTCAGTGCTCAGGGTGCTGGGCGCTCAGTACTCAGGGTGCTCGGTGCTCAGTACTCAGGGTGCTGGGTGCTCAGTACACGGGTGCTGGGTGCTCAGTGCTCAGGGTGCTGGGTGCTCAGTGCTCGGGGTGCTGGGTGCTCAGTGCTCAGTACTCAGGGTGCTGGGTGCTCAGTGCTCGGGGTGCTGGGTGCTCAGTGCTCAGGGTGCTGGGTGCTCAGTGCTCAGGGCGCTGGGTGCTCAGTGCTCGGGGTCCTGGGTGCTCAGTGCTCAGTCCTCAGGGTGATGGGTGCTCAGTGCTCAGCGTGCTGGGTGCTCAGTGCTCAGGGTGCTGGGTGCTCAGTGATCGGGGTGCTGGGTGCTCAGTGCTCATGGTGCTCAGTACTCAGGGTGCTGGGGGCTCAGTACTCAGGGTGCTGGGTGCTCAGTACTCAGGGTGCTCGGTTCTCAGTACTCAGGGTGCTGGGAGCTCATTCTCGGGGTGCTGGGTGCTCAGTGCTCGGGGTGCTGGGTGCTCAGTACTCATTGTGCTGGGGGCTCAGTACTCAGGGTGGTGGGTGCTCAGTACTCAGGTTGATCTGTTCTCAGTACTCAGGGTGCTGGGTGCTCAGTGCTCGGGGTGCTGGGTGCACAGTGCTCAGGGTGCTGGGTGCTCAGTGCTCGGGGTGCTCAGTACTCAGGGTGCTGTGTGTTCAGTGCTCAGGGTACTGGGTGCTCAGTACTCAGGGTGCTTGGTGCTCAGTACTCAGGGTGCTGGTTGCTCAGTACTCGGGGTGCTGGGTGCTCAGTACTCGGGGTGCTGGGTGCACAGTGCTCAGGGTGCTGGGTGCTCAGTGCTCGGGGTGCTGGGTACTCAGTGATCAGGGTGCTGGCTGCTCAGTGCTCAGGGTGCTGGGTGCTCAGTACTCAGTGTGCTCAGTGCTCAGTACTCAGCGTGCTGGGTGCTCAGTGCTCAGGGTGCTGGGTGCTCAGTACTAAGGGTGCTGGGTGCTCAGTACTCAGGGTGCTGGGTGCTCAGTACTCAGGGTGCTGGGTGCTCATTGCTCGGGGTGCTCGGTGAACAGTACTCAGGGTGCTGGGTGCTCAGTGCTCAGGGTGCTGGGTACTCAGTACTCAGGGTGCTGGGTGCTCAGTGCTCAGGGTGCTGGGTGCTCAGTGCTCGGGGTGCTGGGTGCTCAGTGCTCGGGGTGCTGGGTGCTCAGTGCTCGGGGTGCTGGGTGCTCAGTGCTCGGGGTGCTGGGTGCTCAGTGCTCGGGGTGCTGGGTGCTCAGTACTCAGGGTGCTGGATGCTCAGTACTCAGGGTGTTCGGTGCTCAGTATTCAGGGTGCTCAGTGCTCAGTACTCAGGGTGCTGGGTGCCCAGTGCTCGGGGTGCTGGGTGCTCAGTACTCGGGGTGCTGGGTGCTCAGTACTCAGGGTGCTGGGTACTCAGTGCTCAGGGTGCTGGGTGCTCAGTACTCAGGGTGCTGGGTGCTCAGTGCTCAGGGTGCTCAGTGCTCAGTACTCAGCGTGCTTTGTGCTCAGTGCTCAGGGTGCTGGGTGCTCAGTACTCAGGGTGCTGGGTGCTCAGTACTCACGGTGCTGGGTGCTCAGTGCTCAGGGTGCTGGGTGCTCAGTACTCCGTGCTCAGGATGCTGGGTGCTCAGTGCTCAGGGTGCTCGGTGCTCAGTACTAAGTGCTCAGGGTGATGGGTGCTCAGTGCTCGGGGTGCTCGGTGCTCAGTGCTCAACGTCCTGGGTGCTCAGTACTTAGGGTGCTGGGTGCTTAGTACTCAGGGTGCTCAGTGCTCAGTACACAGGGTGCTGGGTGCTCAGTGCTCGGGGTGCTGGGTGCTCAGTGCTCAGTACTCAGGGTGCTGGGTGCTCAGTGCTCGGGGTGCTGGGTGCTCAGTACTCATCGTGCTGGGTGCTCAGTACTCAGGGTGCTGGGTGCTCAGTGCTCAGAGTGCTGGGTGCTCAGTGCTCAGGGTGCTATGTGCTCAGTGATCGGGGTGCTGGGTGCTCAGTGCTCAGGGTGCTGGCTGCTCAGTGCTCAGGGTGCTGGGTGCTCAGTGCTCTGGGTGCTCGGTGCTCAGTACTCAGTGCTCAGGGTGATGGGTGCTCAGTGCTCGGGGTGCTCGGTGCTCAGTGCTCAGGGTCCTGGGTGCTCAGTGCTCGGGGTGCTGGGTGCTCAGTGCTCAGTACTCAGGGTGCTGGGTGCTCAGTGCTCGGGGTGCTGGGTGCTCAGTGCTCAGTACTCAGGGTGCTGGGTGCTCAGTGCTCGGGGTGCTGGGTGCTCAGTACTCAGCGTGCTGGGTGCTCAGTACTCAGGGTGCTGGGTGCTCAGTGCTCAGGGTGCTGGGTGCTCAGTGCTCAGGGTGCTATGTGCTCTGTGATCGGGGTGCTGGGTGCTCAGTACTCAGGGTGCTCAGTGCTCGGGGAGCTTGGTGCTCAGTGCTCAGGGTGCTGGGTGCTCAGTACTCAGTGCTCAGGATGCTGGGTGCTCAGTGCTCAGGGTGCTGGGTGCTCAGTGCTCAGGGTGCTCAGTGTTCAGTGCTCAGTACTCAGTGTGCTGGGTGCTCAGTACTCAGGGTGCTGGGTGCTCAGTGCTCGGGGTGCCCGGTGCTCAGTGCTCGGGGTGCTGGGTGCTCAGTACTCAGGGTGCTGGGTGCTCAGTGCTCGGGGTGCTGGGTCCTCAGTGCTCAGGGTGCTGGGTGCTCAGTACTCAGGGTGCTGGTTCCTCAGTGCTCAGGGTGCTGGGTGCTCAGTACTCAGTGTTCTCAGTGCTCAGGGTGCTGGGTGCTCAGAACTCAGGGTGCTGGGTGCTCAGTACTCAGGGTGCTGGGTGCTCAGTACTCAGGGTGCTTGGTGCTCAGTACTCAGGGTGCTGGGTGCTCAGTGCTCAGGGTGCTCGGTGCTCAGTACTCATGGTGCTGGGTGCTCATTCTCGGGGTGCTGGGTGCTCAGTACTCAGGTTGCTCAGTACTCTGGGTGCTCGGTGCTCAGTACTCATGGTGCTGGGTGCTCAGTACTCAGGGTGCTCGGTGCTCAGTTCTCAGGGTGCTCGGTGCTCAGTGTTTGGGGTGCTGGGTGCTCAGTACTCAGGGTGCTGGGTGCTCAGTGCTCGGGGTGCTCGGTGCTCAGTACTCAGGGTGCTGTGTGCTCAGTACTCGGGGTGCTGGGTGCTCAGTGCTCAGGGTGCTGGGTGCTCAGTGCTCGGGGTGCTGGGTAATCAGTGCTCAGGGTGCTGGCTGCTCAGTGCTCAGGGTGCTGGGTGCTCAGTACTCAGGGTGCTCGGTGCTCAGTACTCAGGGTGCTCAGTGCTCAGTACGCAGCGTGCTTTTTGCTCAGTGCTCAGGGTGCTGGGTGCTCAGTACTCAGGGTGCTGGGTGCTCAGTACTCACGGTGCTGGATGCTCAGTACTCGGGTTGCTGGGTGCTCATTACTCAGGGTGCTGGGTGCTCAGTGCTCTGGGTGCTCGGTGCTCAGTACTCTTGGTGCTGGGTGCTCAGTACTCAGGGTGCTGGGTGCTCAGTGCTCAGGGTGATCGGTGCTCAGTACTCAGGGTGCTCAGTACTCAGGGTGCTGGGTGCTCAGTACTCAGGGTGCTGGGTGCTCAGTGCTCTTGGTGCTGGGTGCTCAGTGCTCAGGGTGCTGGGTGCTCAGTGCTCGGTGTGCTGGGTACTCAGTGCTCAGGGTGCTCGGTGCTCAGTACGTTGTGTGCTCAGTGCTCAGGGTGCTCTGTGCTCAGTGCTCAGGGTGCTGGGTGCTCAATGCTCAGGGTGCTGGGTGCTCAGTACTCAGGGTGCTGGGTGCTCAGTGCTCAGGGTGCTGTGTACTCAGTGCTCAGGGTGCTCGGTGGTCAGTACTCGGGGTGCTGGGAGCTCAGTGCTCGGGGTGCTGGGTGCACAGTGCTCAGTACTCAGGGTGCTCAGTGCTCATTACTCAGCGTGCTTTGTGCTCAGTGCTCAGGGTGCTGGGTGCTCAGTACTCAGTGTGCTGGGTGCTCAGTACTCAGGGTGCTCGGGGCTCAGTACTCAGGGTGCTGGGTGCTCAGTACTCAGGGTGCTGGGTGCTCAGTACTCAGGGTGCTCGGGGCTCAGTACTCACGGTGCTGGGTGCTCAGTACTCAGGGTGATCTGTTCTCAGTACTCAGGGTGCTGGGTGCTCAGTGCTCGGGGTGCTGGGTGCACAGTGCCCAGGGTGCTGGGTGCTCAGTGCTCAGGGTGCTCAGTACTCAGGGTGCTGTGTTTTCAGTGCTTAGGGTACTGGGTGCTCAGTACTCAGGGTGCTTGGTGCACAGTACTCAGTGTGCTGGGTGCTCAGTACTCGGGGTGCTGGGTGCTCAGAACTCGGGGTGCTGAGTGCACAGTGCTCAGGGTGCTGGGTGCTCAGTGCTGGGGTGCTGGGTGCTCAGTGCTCAGGCTGCTGGCTGCTCAGTGCTCAGGGTGCTGGGTGCTCAGTACTCAGGGTGCTCAGTGCTCAGTACTCAGCGTGCTGGGTGCTCAGTCCTCAGGGTCCTCGGTGCTCAGTACTCAGGGTGCTCAGTGCTCAGTACTCAGCGTGCTTTGTGCTCAGTGCTCAGGGTGCTGGATGCTCAGTACTCAGGGTGCTGGGTGCTCAGTACTCAGGGTGCTGGGTGCTCAGTACTCAGGGTGCTGGGTGCTCAGTGCTCGGGGTGCTCGGTGATCAGTACTAAGAGTGCTGGGTGCTCAGTGCCCAGGGTACTGGGTACTCAGTACTCAGGGTGCTGGGTGATCAGTGCTCAGGGTGCTGGGTGCTCAGTGCTCAGGGTGCTGGGTGCTCAGTGCTCGGGGTGCTGGGTGCTCAGTGCTCAGGGTGCTGGGTGCTCAGTGCTCAGTGCTCAGGGTGCTGGGTGCTCAGTGCTCAGGGTGCTGGGTGCTCAGTGCTCGGGGTGCTGGGTGCTCAGTGCTCAGGGTGCTGGGTGCTCAGTGCTCGGGGTGCTGGGTGCTCAGTACTCAGGGTGCTGGGTGCTCAGTACTCAGTGTGTTCGGTGCTCAGTACTCAGGGTGCTCAGTGCTCAGTACTCAGGGTGCTGGGTGCTCAGTGCTCGGGGGGCTAGGTGCTCAGTACTCGGGGTGCTGGGTGCTCAGTACTCAGGGTTCTGGGTGCTCAGTGCTCAGGGTGCTGGGTGTTCAGTACTCAGGGTGCTGGGTGCTCAGTGCTCGGGGTGCTGGGTGCTCAGTGCTCGGGGTGCTGGGGGCTTAGTGCTCGGGGTGCTGGGTGCTCAGTGCTCGGGGCGCTGGGTGCTCTGTGCTCGGGGTGCTCGGAGCTCAGTACTCAGGGTGCTGGGTGCTCAGTGCTCGGGGTGCTCGGTGCTCAGTACTCAGGGTGCTGGGTGCTTAGTGCTCGGGGTGCTCGGTGCTCAGTACGTTGGGTGCTCACTACTCAGGGTGCTGGGTGCTCAGTGCTCAGGGTGCTGGGTGCTTAGTGCTCAGGATGCTGGGTGCTCAGTGCTCAGGGTGCTGGGTGCTCAGTACTCAGGGTGTTGGGTGCACAGTGCTCGGGGTGCAGGTTTCTCAGTGCTCAGGGTGCTGGGTGCTCAGTGCTCAGGGTGCTGGGTGCTCAGTACTCGGGGTGCTGGGTGCTCAGTACTCAGGGTGCTGCGTGCTCAGTACTCAGGGTGCTGGGTGATCAGTACTCCTGTGCTGGGTGCTCAGTGCTCAGGGTGCTGGGTGCTCAGTGCTCGGGGTGCTGGGTGCTCAGTGCTCAGTACTCAGGGTGCTGGGTGCTCAGTGCTCGGGGTGCTGGGTTCTCAGTGCTCAGTACTCAGGGTGCTGGGTGCTCAGTGCTCAGGGTGTTGGGTGCTCAGTGCTCAGGGTGCTGGGTGCTCAGTACTCCGGGTGCTGGGTGCTCAGTGCTCGTGGTGCTCGGAGCTCAGTACTCAGGGTGCTGGGTGCTCAGTTTTCGGGGTGATCGGTGCTCAGTACTCAGGGTGCTGGGTGCTCAGTGCTCGGGGTGCTCGGTGCTCAGTACGTTGGGTGCTCACTACTCAGGGTGCTGGGTGCTCAGTACTCAGGGTGCTCGGTGCTCAGTACTCAGGGTGCTGGGTGCTCAGTGCTCTGGGTGCTGGGTGCTCAGTACTCAGGGTGCTGGGTGCTCAGTGCTCGGGGTGCTCGGTGCTCAGTACGCTGGGTGCTCAGTACTCAGGGTGCTGGGTGCTCAGTACTCAGGGTGCTAGGTACTCAGTACTCAGGGTGCTGGGTGCTTAGTACTCAGGGTGCTGGGTGCTCAGTGCTCGGGTTGCTGGGTGCTCAGTGCTCGGGGTGCTCAGTGCTCAGTGCTCGGGGTGCTGGGTACTCAGTACTCAGGGTGCTGGGTGCTCAGTACTTGTTGTGCTGGGTGCTCAGTGCTCAGGGTGCTGGGTGCTCAGTACTCAGGGTGATCGGTGCTAAGTGCTCGGGGTGCTGGGTGCTCAGTACTCAGGGTGCTGGGTGCTCAGTACTCAGGGTGCTCAGTTCTCAGTACTCAGCGTGCTGGGTGCTCAGTGCTCAGGGTGCTCGGTGCTCAGTACTCAGGGTGCTCAGTGCTCAGTACTCAGCGTGCTGGTTGCTCAGTGCTCAGGGTGCTGGGTGCTCAGTACTCAGGTTGCTGGTTGCTTAGTACTCAGGGTGCTCGGTCCGCAGTGCTCAGGGTGCTGGGTGCTCAGTACTCAGGGAGCAGGGTGCTCAGTGCTCAGGGTGCTCAGTGCTCAGTACTCATCGTGCTCGGTGCTCAGTGCTCAGGGTGCTCAGTGCTCAGTACTCAGGGTGCTCAGTGCTCAGTGCTCTGGGTGCTGGTTGCTCAGTGCTCGGGGTGCTGGGTGCTCAGTGCTCAGTGTGCTGGGTGCTCGGTGCTCGAGGTGCTCAGTACTCAGTACTCGGGGTTCTGGGTGCTCAGTGCTCAGGGTGCTCAGTGCTCAGTACTCGGGGTGCTCAGTGCTCAGTACTCGGGGTTCTGGGTGCTCAGTGCTCAGGGTGCTCAGTGCTCAGTACTCGGGGTGCTGTGTGCTCAGTGCTCAGGGTGCTCAGTGCTCAGTGCTCGGGGTGCTGGGTGCTCAGTGCTCGGGGCGCTGGGTGCTCAGTGCTCGGGGTGCTGGGTGCTCAGTACTCGGGGTGAGGGGTGCTCAGTGGTCAGGGTGCTCAGTGCTCAGTACTCAGTGCTCAGGATGCTCCGTGCTCAGTGCTCGGGGCGCTGGGTGCTCAGTGCTCAGGCTGCTGGGTACTCAGTACTCAGGGTGCTGGGTGCTCAGTGCTCGGGGTGCTATGTGCTCAGTGCTCGCGGTGCTGGGTGCTCTGTGCTCGGGGTGCTGGGTGCTCAGTGCTCGGGGTGCTATGTGCTCAGTGCTCGCGGTGCTGGCTGCTCAGTGCTCGGGGTGCTGGGTGCTCAGTGCTCGAGGTGCTCAGTACTCAGGGTGCTGTGTGTTCAGTGCTCGGGGCGCTGGGTGCTCAGTACTCCGGGTGCTGGGTGCTCAGTGCTCAGGGTGCTCGGTGCTCGGGGCACTGGGTGCTCAGTGCTCAGGGTGCTCAGAGCTCAGTACTCAGGGTGCTGGGTGCTCAGTGCTCGGGGTGCTCGGTGCTCAGTACTCAGGCTGCTGGGTGCTCAGTACTCAGGGTGCTCATTGCTCAGGGTGCTGGGTGCTCAGTGCTCAGGGTGCTCGGTGCTCGGGGCACTGGGTGCTCAGTGCTCAGGGTGCTCGGAGCTCAGTACTCAGGGTGCTGGGTGCTCAGTGCTCGGGGTGCTCGGTGCTCAGTACTCAGGGTGCTGGGTGCTCAGTGCTCGGGGTGCTCGGTGCTCAGTACGTTGGGTGCTCACTACTCAGGGTGCTGGGTACTCAGTGCTCAGGGTGCTGGGTGCTCGGTGCTCAGGGTGCTGGGTGCTCAGTACTCGGGGTGCTGGGTGCTCAGTGCTCGGGGTGCTGGGTGCTCAGTACTCAGGGTGCTGGGTGCTCAGTACTCAGGGTCCTGGGTGCTCAGTACTCGGGTGCTGGGTGCTCAGTGCTCAGGGTGCTGGGTGCTCAGTGCTCGGGGTGCTGGGTGCTCATTGCTCAGTACTCAGGGTGCTGGGTGTTCAGTGCTCGGGGTGCTGGGTGCTCAGTGCTCAGTACTCAGGGTGCTGGGTGCTCAGTGCTCAGGGTGCTGGGTGCTCAGTGCTCAGGGTGCTGGGTGCTCAGTACTCAGGGTGCTCAGTGCTCAGTACTCGGGGTGCTGGGTGCTCAGTGCTCAGGGTGCTCAGTGGTCAGTACTCGGGGTGCTGTGTGCTGAGTGCTCAGGGTGCTCAGTGCTCAGTGCTCGGGGTGCCGGGTGCTCAGTGCTCGGGGCGCTGGGTGCTCAGTGCTCGGGGTGCTGGGTGCTCAGTACTCAGGGTGCTGGGTGCTCAGTGCTCAGGGTGCTCAGTGCTCAGTACTCAGTGCTCAGGGTGCTGGGTGTTCAGTACTCAGGGTGCTGGGTGCTCAGTACTCAGGGTGCTGGGTGCTCAGTGCTCAGGGTGCTGGGTGCTCAGTGCTCGGGGTGCTCAGTACTCAGGGTGCTGTGTGTTCAGTGCTCAGGGTACTGGGTGCTCAGTACTCAGGGTGATCTGTGCTTAGTACTCAGGGTGCTGGGTGCTCAGTACTCCGGGTGCTGGGTGCTCAGTGCTCGGGGTGCTCGGAGCTCAGTACTCAGGGTGATGGGTGCTCAGTTCTCGGGGTGATCGGTGCTCAGTACTCAGAGTGCTGGGTGCTCAGTGCTCGGGGTGCTCGGTGCTCAGTACGTTGGGTGCTCACTACTCAGGGTGCTGGGTGCTCAGTGCTCAGTGTGCTGGGTGCTCAGTGCTCAGGGTGCTGGGTGCTCAGTGATCAGGGTGCTGGGTGCTCAGTACTCAGGGTGCTCAGGGCTCAGTACTCGGGGTGCTGGGTGCTCAGTGCTCAGGGTGCTCAGTGGTCAGTACTCGGGGTGCTGTGTGCTGAGTGCTCAGGGTGCTCAGTGCTCAGTGCTCGGGGTGCCGGGTGCTCAGTGCTCGGGGCGCTGGGTGCTCAGTGCTCGGGGTGCTGGGTGCGCAGTACTCAGGGTGCTGGGTGCTCAGTGCTCGGGGTGCTCATTACTCAGGGTGCTGGGTGCTCAGTGCTCAGTACTCGGGTGCTGGGTGCTCAGTGCTCGTTGTGCTGGGTGCTCAGTGCTCAGTACTCAGGGTGCTGGGTGCTCAGTGCTCGTTGTGCTGGGTTCTCAGTGCTCAGTACTCAGGGTGCTGGGTGCTCAGTGCTCAGGGTGCTGTGTGCTCAGTGCTCAGGGTGCTGGGTGCTCAGTGCTCAGGGTGCTGGGTACTCAGTGCTCAGGGTGCTGGGTGCTCAGTGCTTGGGTTTCTCGGTGCTCAGTGCTCAAGGTGCTGGGTGCTCAGTACTCAGGGTGCTCATTGCTCAGGGTGCTGGGTTCTCAGTGCTCAGGGTGCTCGGTGCTCGGGGCACTGGGTGCTCAGTGCTCAGGGTACTGGGTGCTCAGTACTCAGGGTGATCGGTGCTTAGTACTCAGGGTGCTGGGAGCTCAGTACTCCGGGTGCTGAGTGCTCAGTGCTCGGGGTGCTCGGAGCTCACTATTCAGGGTGCTGGGTGCTCAGTGCTCAGTGTGCTGCTTGCTCAGTGCTCAGGGTGCTGGGTGCTCAGTGCTCAGGGTGCTGGGTGCTCAGTATTCAGGGTGCTGGGTGCTCAGTGCTCGGGGTGCTGGGTGCTCAGTGCTCAGTGTGCTGGGTGCTCAGTACTCAGGGTGCTGGGTGCTCAGTACTCGGGGTGCTGGGTGCTCAGTGCTCGTTGTGCTGGGTGCTCAGTGCTCAGTACTCAGGGTGCTGGGTGCTCAGTGCTCCTTGTGCTGGGTGCTCAGTGCTCAGTACTCAGGGTGCTGGGTGCTCAGTACTCAGGGTGCTGGGTGCTCAGTACTCGGGTGCTGGGTGCTCAGTGCTCGTTGTGCTGGGTGCTCAGTGCTCAGTACTCAGGGTGCTGGGTGCTCAGTGCTCGTTGTGCTGGGTGCTCAGTGCTCAGTACTCAGGGTGCTGGGTGCTCAGTGCTCAGGGTGCTGTGTGCTCAGTGCTCAGGGTGCTGGGTGCTCAGTGCTCAGGGTGCTGGGTACTCAGTGCTCAGGGTGCTGGGTGCTCAGTGCTCGGGTTTCTCGGTGCTCAGTGCTCAAGGTGCTGGGTGCTCAGTACTCAGGGTGCTCATTGCTCAGGGTGCTGGGTGCTCAGTGCTCAGGGTGCTCGGTGCTCGGGGCACTGGGTGCTCAGTGCTCAGGGTGCTCAGAGCTCAGTACTCAGGGTGCTGGGTGCTCAGTGCTCGGGGTGCTCGGTGCTCAGTACTCAGGGTGCTGGGTGCTCAGTGCTCGGTGTGCTCGGTGCTCAGTACGTTGGGTGCTCACTACTCAGGGTACTGGGTGCTCAGTGCTCAGGGTGCTGGGTGCTCGGTGCTCAGGGTGCTGGGTGCTCAGTACTCAGGGTGCTGGGTGCTCAGTGCTCGGGGTGCTGGGTGCTCAGTACTCAGGGTGCTGGGTGCTCAGTACTCAGGGTGCTGGGTGCTCAGTACTCGGGTGCTGGGTGCTCATTGCTCAGGGTGCTGGGTTCTCAGTGCTCGGGGTGATGGGTGCTCAGTGCTCAGTACTCAGGGTGCTGGGTGTACAGTGCTCGGGTGCTGGGTGCTCAGTGCTCAGTACTCAGGGTGCTGGGTGCTCAGTGCTAAGGGTGCTGGGTGCTCAGTGCTCAGGGTGCTGGGTGCTCAGTGCTCAGGGTGCTGGGTACTCAGTGCTCAGGGTGCTGGGTGCTCAGTACTCAGGGTGCTCAGTGCTCAGTACTCGGGGTTCTGGGTGCTCAGTGCTCAGGGTGCTCAGTGCTCAGTGCTCGGGGTGCTGGGTGCTCAGTGCTCGGGGCGCTGGGTGCTCAGTGCTCGGGGTGCTGGGTGCTCAGTACTCAGGGTGCTGGGTGCTCAGAACTCAGGGTGCTGGGTGCTCAGTGCTCAGGGTGCTGGGTGCTCAGTGCTCGGGGTGCTCAGTACTCAGGGTACTGTGTGTTCAGTGCTCAGGTTACTGGGTGCTCAGTACTCAGGGTGCTCGGTGCTTAGTACTCAGGGTGCTGGGTGCTCAGTACTCCGGGTGCTGGGTGCTCAGTGCTCGGGGTGCTCGGAGATCAGTACTCAGGGTGCTGGGTGCTCAGTTCTCGGGGTGATCGGTGCTCAGTACTCAGGGTGCTGGGTGCTCAGTGCTCGGGGTGCTCGGTGCTCAGTACGTTGGGTGCTCACTACTCAGGTTGCTGGGTGCTCAGTGCTCAGTGTGCTGGGTGCTCAGTGCTCAGGGTGCTGGGTGCTCAGTGCTCAGGGTGCTGGGTGCTCAGTACTCAGGGTGCTCAGGGCTCAGTACTCGGGGTGCTGGGTGCTCAGTGCTCAGGGTGCACAGTGGTCAGTACTCGGGGTGCTGTGTGCTGAGTGCTCAGGGTGCTCAGTGCTCAGTGCTCGGGGTGCCGGGTGCTCAGTGCTCGGGGCGCTGGGTGCTCAGTGCTCGGGGAGCTGGGTGCTCAGTACTCAGGGTGCTGGGTGCTCAGTGCTCAGGGTGCTCAGTGCTCAGTACTCAGTGCTCAGGGTGCTGGGTGTTCAGTACTCAGGGTGCTGGGTGCTCAGTACTCAGGGTGCTGGGTGCTCAGTGCTCAGGGTGCTGGGTGCTCAGTGCTCGGGGTGCTCAGTACTCAGGGTGCTGTGTGTTCAGTGCTCAGGGTACTGGGTGCTCAGTACTCAGGGTGATCTGTGCTTAGTACTCAGGGTGCTGGGTGCTCAGTACTCCGGGTGCTGGGTGCTCAGTGCTCGGGGTGCTCGGAGCTCAGTACTCAGGGTGATGGGTTCTCAGTTCTCGGGGTGATCGGTGCTCAGTACTCAGAGTGCTGGGTGCTCAGTGCTCGGGGTGCTCGGTGCTCAGTACGTTGGGTGCTCACTACTCAGGGTGCTGGGTGCTCAGTGCTCAGTGTGCTGGGTGCTCAGTGCTCAGGGTGCTGGGTGCTCAGTGATCAGGGTGCTGGGTGCTCAGTGCTCAGGGTGCTCAGGGCTCAGTACTCGGGGTGCTGGGTGCTCAGTGCTCAGGGTGCTCAGTGGTCAGTACTCGGGGTGCTGTGTGCTGAGTGCTCAGGGTGCTCAGTGCTCAGTGCTCGGGGTGCCGGGTGCTCAGTGCTCGGGGCGCTGGGTGCTCAGTGCTCGGGGTGCTGGGTGCGCAGTACTCAGGGTGCTGGGTGCTCAGGGCTCAGGGTGCTCAGTGCTCAGTACTCAGTGCTCAGGGTGCTGGATGTTCAGTACTCAGGGTGCTGGGTGCTCAGTGCTCGGGGTGCTCATTACTCAGGGTGCTGGGTGCTCAGTGCTCAGTACTCGGGTGCTGGGTGCTCAGTGCTCGTTGTGCTGGGTGCTCAGTGCTCAGTACTCAGGGTGCTGGGTGCTCAGTGCTCGTTGTGCTGGGTGCTCAGTGCTCAGTACTCAGGGTGCTGGGTGCTCAGTACTCAGGGTGCTGTGTGCTCAGTGCTCAGGGTGCTGGGTGCTCAGTGCTCAGGGTGCTGGGTACTCAGTGCTCAGGGTGCTGGGTGCTCAGTGCTCGGGTTTCTCGGTGCTCAGTGCTCAAGGTGCTGGGTGCTCAGTACTCAGGGTGCTCATTGCTCAGGGTGCTGGGTGCTCAGTGCTCAGGGTGCTCGGTGCTCGGGGCACTGGGTGCTCAGTGCTCAGGGTACTGGGTGCTCAGTACTCAGGGTGATCGGTGCTTAGTACTCAGGGTGCTGGGTGCTCAGTACTCCGGGTGCTGAGTGCTCAGTGCTCGGGGTGCTCGGAGCTCACTATTCAGGGTGCTGGGTGCTCAGTGCTCAGTGTGCTGGGTGCTCAGTGCTCAGGGTGCTGGGTGCTCAGTGCTCAGGGTGCTGGGTGCACAGTATTCAGGGTGCTGGGTGCTCAGTGCTCGGGGTGCTGGGTGCTCAGTGCTCAGGGTGCTGGGTGCTCAGTACTCAGGGTGCTGGGTGCTCAGTACTCGGGGTGCTGGGTGCTCAGTGCTCGTTGTGCTGGGTGCTCAGTGCTCAGTACTCAGGGTGCTGGGTGCTCAGTGCTCCTTGTGCTGGGTGCTCAGTGCTCAGTACTCAGGGTGCTGGGTGCTCAGTACTCAGGGTGCTGGGTGCTCAGTACTCGGGTGCTGGGTGCTCAGTGCTCGTTGTGCTGGGTGCTCAGTGCTCAGTACTCAGGGTGCTGGGTGCTCAGTGCTCGTTGTGCTGGGTGCTCAGTGCTCAGTACTCAGGGTGCTGGGTGCTCAGTGCTCAGGGTGCTGTGTGCTCAGTGCTCAGGGTGCTGGGTGCTCAGTGCTCAGGGTGCTGGGTACTCAGTTCTCAGGGTGCTGGGTGCTCAGTGCTCGGGTTTCTCGGTGCTCAGTGCTCAAGGTGCTGGGTGCTCAGTACTCAGGGTGCTCATTGCTCAGGGTGCTGGGTGCTCAGTGCTCAGGGTGCTCGGTGCTCGGGGCACTGGGTGCTCAGTGCTCAGGGTGCTCAGAGCTCAGTACTCAGGGTGCTGGGTGCTCAGTGCTCGGGGTGCTCGGTGCTCAGTACTCAGGGTGCTGGGTGCTCAGTGCTCGGGGTGCTCGGTGCTCAGTACGTTGGGTGCTCACTACTCAGGGTACTGGGTGCTCAGTGCTCAGGGTGCTGGGTGCTCGGTGCTCAGGGTGCTGGGTGCTCAGTACTCAGGGTGCTGGGTGCTCAGTGCTCGGGGTGCTGGGTGCTCAGTACTCAGGGTGCTGGGTGCTCAGTACTCAGGGTGCTGGGTGCTCAGTACTCGGGTGCTGGGTGCTCATTGCTCAGGGTGCTGGGTTCTCAGTGCTCGGGGTGCTGGGTGCTCAGTGCTCAGTACTCAGTGTGCTGGGTGTACAGTGCTCGGGTGCTGGGTGCTCAGTGCTCAGTACTCAGGGTGCTGGGTGCTCAGTGCTAAGGGTGCTGGGTGCTCAGTGCTCAGGGTGCTGGGTGCTCAGTGCTCAGGGTGCTGGGTACTCAGTGCTCAGGGTGCTGGGTGCTCAGTACTCAGGGTGCTCAGTGCTCAGTACTCGGGGTTCTGGGTGCTCAGTGCTCAGGGTGCTCAGTGCTCAGTGCTCGGGGTGCTGGGTGCTCAGTGCTCGGGGCGCTGGGTGCTCAGTGCTCGGGGTGCTGGGTGCTCAGTACTCAGGGTGCTGGGTGCTCAGAACTCAGGGTGCTGGGTGCTCAGTGCTCAGGGTGCTGGGTGCTCAGTGCTCGGGGTGCTCAGTACTCAGGGTACTGTGTGTTCAGTGCTCAGGTTACTGGGTGCTCAGTACTCAGGGTGCTCGGTGCTTAGTACTCAGGGTGCTGGGTGCTCAGTACTCCGGGTGCTGGGTGCTCAGTGCTCGGGGTGCTCGGAGATCAGTACTCAGGGTGCTGGGTGCTCAGTTCTCGGGGTGATCGGTGCTCAGTACTCAGGGTGCTGGGTGCTCAGTGCTCGGGGTGCTCGGTGCTCAGTACGTTGGGTGCTCACTACTCAGGTTGCTGGGTGCTCAGTGCTCAGTGTGCTGGGTGCTCAGTGCTCAGGGTGCTGGGTGCTCAGTGCTCAGGGTGCTGGGTGCTCAGTACTCAGGGTGCTCAGGGCTCAGTACTCGGGGTGCTGGGTGCTCAGTGCTCAGGGTGCTCAGTGGTCAGTACTCGGGGTGCTGTGTGCTGAGTGCTCAGGGTGCTCAGTGCTCAGTGCTCGGGGTGCCGGGTGCTCAGTGCTCGGGGCGCTGGGTGCTCAGTGCTCGGGGTGCTGGGTGCGCAGTACTCAGGGTGCTGGGTGCTCAGTGCTCAGGGTGCTCAGTGCTCAGTACTCAGTGCTCAGGGTGCTGGATGTTCAGTACTCAGGGTGCTGGGTGCTCAGTGCTCGGGGTGCTCATTACTCAGGGTGCTGGGTGCTCAGTGCTCAGTACTCGGGTGCTGGGTGCTCAGTGCTCGTTGTGCTGGGTGCTCAGTGCTCAGTACTCAGGGTGCTGGGTGCTCAGTGCTCGGTGTGCTGGGTGCTCAGTGCTCAGTACTCAGGGTGCTGGGTGCTCAGTGCTCAGGGTGCTGTGTGCTCAGTGCTCAGGGTGCTGGGTGCTCAGTGCTCAGGGTGCTGGGTACTCAGTGCTCAGGGTGCTGGGTGCTCAGTGCTCGGGTTTCTCGGTGCTCAGTGCTCAAGGTGCTGGGTGCTCAGTACTCAGGGTGCTCATTGCTCAGGGTGCTGGGTGCTCAGTGCTCAGGGTGCTCGGTGCTCGGGGCACTGGGTGCTCAGTGCTCAGGGTACTGGGTGCTCAGTACTCAGGGTGATCGGTGCTTAGTACTCAGGGTGCTGGGTGCTCAGTACTCCGGGTGCTGAGTGCTCAGTGCTCGGGGTGCTCGGAGCTAACTATTCAGGGTGCTGGGTGCTCAGTGCTCAGTGTGCTGGGTGCTCAGTGCTCAGGGTGCTGGGTGCTCAGTGCTCAGGGTGCTGGGTGCTCAGTATTCAGGGTGCTGGGTGCTCATTGCTCGGGGTGCTGGGTGCTCAGTGCTCAGGGTGCTGGGTGCTCAGTACTCAGGGTGCTGGGTGCTCAGTACTCGGGGTGCTGTGTGCTCAGTGCTCGTTGTGCTGGGTGCTCAGTGCTCAGTACTCAGGGTGCTGGGTGCTCAGTGCTCCTTGTGCTGGGTGCTCAGTGCTCAGTACTCAGGGTGCTGGGTGCTCAGTACTCAGGGTGCTGGGTGCTCAGTACTCGGGTGCTGGGTGCTCAGTGCTCGTTGTGCTGGGTTCTCAGTGCTCAGTACTCAGGGTGCTGGGTGCTCAGTGCTCGTTGTGCTGGGTGCTCAGTGCTCAGTACTCAGGGTGCTGGGTGCTCAGTGCTCAGGGTGCTGTGTGCTCAGTGCTCAGGGTGCAGGGTGCTCAGTGCTCAGGGTGCTGGGTACTCAGTGCTCAGGGTGCTGGGTGCTCAGTGCTCGGGTTTCTCGGTGCTCAGTGCTCAAGGTGCTGGGTGCTCAGTACTCAGGGTGCTCATTGCTCAGGGTGCTGGGTGCTCAGTGCTCACGGTGCTCGGTGCTCGGGGCACTGGGTGCTCAGTGCTCAGGGTGCTCAGAGATCAGTACTCAGGGTGCTGGGTGCTCAGTGCTCGGGGTGCTCGGTGCTCAGTACTCAGGGTGCTGGGTGCTCAGTACTCTGGGTGCTGGGTGCTCAGTGCTCGGGGTGCTCGGAGATCAGTACTCAGGGTGCTGGGTGCTCAGTTCTCGGGGTGATCGGTGCTCAGTACTCAGGGTGCTGGGTGCTCAGTGCTCGGGGTGCTCGGTGCTCAGTACGTTGGGTGCTCACTACTCAGGTTGCTGGGTGCTCAGTGCTCAGTGTGCTGGGTGCTCAGTGCTCAGGGTGCTGGGTGCTCAGTGCTCAGGGTGCTGGGTGCTCAGTACTCAGGGTGCTGGGTGCTCAGTGCTCGGGGTGCTGGGTGCTCAGTGCTCAGGGTGCTGGGTGCTCAGTACTCAGGGTGCTGGGTGCTCAGTACTCGGGGTGCTGGGCGCTCAGTACGCAGGGTGCTGGGCGCTCAGTACTCAGGGTGCTGGGTGCTCAGTACTCTCGTGCTGGGTGCTCAGTGCTCAGGGTGCTGGGTGCTCAGTGATCGGGGTGCTGGGTGCTCAGTGCTCGGGGTGCTCAGTGCTCAGTGTTCAAGGTGCTGGGTGCTCAGTACTCAGGGTGCTCATTGCTCAGGGTGCTGGGTGCTCAGTACTCAGGGTGCTGGGTGCTCAGTGCTCAGGGTGCTCGGTGCTCGGGGTGCTGGGTGCTCAGTGCTCGGGGTGCTCGGTGCTCAGTACTCAGGGTGCTGGGTGCTCAGTGCTCGGGGTGCTGGGTGCTCAGTGCTCAGTACTCAGGGTGCTGGGTGCTCAGTGCTCAGGGTGGTGTGTGCTCAGTGCTCAGGGTGCTGGGTGCTCAGTGCTCAGGCTGCTGGGTACACAGTCCTCAGGGTGCTGGGTGCTCAGTGCTCGGGGTGCTATGTGATCTGTGCTCGCGGTGCTGGGTGCTCAGTGCTCGGGGTGCTGGGTGCTCAGTGCTCGGTGTGCTATGTGCTCAGTGCTCAAGGGGCTGGGTGCTCAGTGCTCGGGGTGCTCGGTGCTCAGTACTCAGGGTGCTGGGTGCTCAGTGCTCGAGGTGCTCAGTACTCAGGGTGCTGTGTGTTCAGTGCTCGGGGCGCTGGGTGCTCAGTACTCCGGGTGCTGGGTGCTCAGTGCTCAGGGTGCTCGGTGCTCGGGGCACTGGGTGCTCAGTGCTCAGGGTGCTCAGAGCTCAGTACTCAGGGTGCTGGGTGCTCAGTGCTCGGGGTGCTCGGTGCTCAGTACTCAGTGTGCTGGGTGCTCAGTACTCAGGGTGCTCATTGCTCAGGGTGCTGGGTGCACAGTGCTCAGGGTGCTCGGTGCTCGGGGCACTGGGTGCTCAGTGCTCAGGGTGCTCGGAGCTCAGTACTCAGGGTGCTGGGTGCTCAGTTCTCGGGGTGCTCGGTGCTCAGTACTCAGGGTGCTGGGTGCTCAGTTCTCGGGGTGCTCGGTGCTCAGTACGTTGGGTGCTCAATACTCAGGGTGCTGGGTACTCAGTGCTCAGGGTGCTGGGTGCTCGGTGCTCAGTGTGCTGTGTGCTCAGTACTCAGGGTGTTGGGTGCTCAGTGCTCGGGGTGCTGGGTGCTCAGTACTCACGGTGCTGGGTGCTCAGTACTCAGGGTCCTGGGTGCTCAGTACTCGGGTGCTGGGTGCTCAGTGCTCAGGGTGCTGGGTGCTCAGTGCTCGGGGTGCTGGGTGCTCAGTGCTCAGTACTCAGGGTGCTGGGTGTTCAGTGCTCGGGATGCTGGGTGCTCAGTGCTCAGTACTCAGGGTGTTGGGTGCTAAGTGCTCAGGGTGCTGGGTGCTCAGTGCTCAGGGTGCTGGGTGCTCAGTACTCAGGGTGCTCAGGGCTCAGTACTCGGGGTGCTGGGTGCTCAGTGCTCAGGGTGATCAGTGCTCAGTGCTCAGGGTGCCGGGTGCTCAGTGCTCGGGGCGCTGGGTGCTCAGTGCTCGGTGTGCTGGGTGCTCAGTACTCAGGGTGCTGGGTGCTCAGTACTCAGGGTGCTGGGTGCTCAGTGCTCAGGGTGCTGGGTGCTCAGTGCTCGGGGTGCTCAGTACTCAGGGTGCTGTGTGTTCAGTGCTCAGGGTACTGGGTGCTCAGTACTCAGGGTGATCGGTGCTTAGTACTCAGGGTGCTGGGTGCTCAGTACTCCGGGTGCTGGGTGCTCAGTGCTCGGGGTGCTCCGAGCTCAGTACTCAGGGTGATGGGTGCTCAGTTCTCGGGGTGATCGGTGCTCCGTACTCAGAGTGCTGGGTGCTCAGTGCTCGGGGTGCTCGGTGCTGAGTACATTGGGTGCTCACTACTCAGGGTGCTGGGTGCTCAGTGCTCAGTGTGCTGGGTGCTCAGTGCTCAGGGTGCTGGGTGCTCAGTGCTCAGGTTGCTGGGTGCTCAGTATTCAGGGTGCTGGGTGCTCAGTGCTCGGGGTGCTGGGTGCTCAGTGCTCAGGGTGCTGGGTGCTCAGTACTCAGGGTGCTGGGTGCTCAGTACTCGGGGTGCTGGGCGCTCAGTACTCAGGGTGCTGGGTGCTCAGTACTCAGGGTGCTGGGTGCTCAGTACTCGGGTGCTGGGTGCTCAGTGCTCAGGGTGCTGGGTGCTCAGTGCTCGGGGTGCTGGGTGCTCAGTGCTCAGTACTCAGGGTGCTGGGTGCTCAGTGCTCGTTGTGCTGGGTGCTCAGTGCTCAGTACTCAGGGTGCTGGGTGTTCAGTGCTCAGGGTGCTGTGTGCTCAGTGCTCAGGGTGCTGCGTGCTCAGTGCTCAGTGTGCTGGGTACTCAGTGCTCAGGTTGCTGGGTGCTCAGTACTCAGGGTGCTGGGTGCTCATTACTCAGGGTGCTGGGTGCTCAGTGCTCGGGTGCTGGGTGCTCAGTGCTCGCGGTGCTGGGTGCTCAGTGCTCGAGGTGCTCAGTACTCAGGGTGCTGTGTGTTCAGTGCTCAGGGTGCTGGGTGCTCAGTACTCAGGGTGCTCGGTGCTTAGTACTCAGGGTGTTGGGTGCTCAGTGCTCAGTGTGCTGTGTGCTCAGTGCTCAGGGTGCTGGGTGCTCAGTGCTCAGGCTGCTGGGTACACAGTACTCAGGGTGCTGGGTGCTCAGTGCTCGGGGTGCTATGTGCTCTGTGCTCGCGGTGCCGGGTGCTCAGTGCTCGGGGTGCTGGGTGCTCAGTGCTCGGGGTGCTATGTGCTCAGTGCTCGCGGTGCTGGGTGCTCAGTGCTCGGGGTTCTCGGTGCTCAGTACTCAGGGTGCTGTGTGTTCAGTGCTCGGGGCGCTGGGTGCTCAGTACTCCGGGTGCTGGGTGCTCAGTGCTCAGGGTGCTCGGTGCTCGGGGCACTGGGTGCTCAGTGCTCAGGGTGCTCGGAGCTCAGTACTCAGGGTGCTGGGTGCTCAGTGCTCGGGGTGCTCGGTGCTCAGTACTCAGGGTGCTGGGTGCTCAGTACTCAGGGTGCTCATTGCTCAGGGTGCTGGGTTCTCAGTGCTCATGGTGCTTGGTGCTCGGGGCACTGGGTGCTCAGTGCTCAGGGTGCTCGGAGCTCAGTACTCAGGGTGCTGGGTGCTCAGTTCTCGGGGTGCTCGGTGCTCAGTACTCAGGGTGCTGGGTGCTCAGTGCTCGGGGTGCTCGGTGCTCAGTACGTTGGGTGCTCACTACTCAGGGTGCTGGGTACTCAGTGCTCAGGGTGCTGGGTGCTCGGTGCTCAGGGTGCTGGGTGCTCAGTACTCAGGGTGCTGGGTGCTCAGTGCTCGGGGTGCTGGGTGCTCAGTACTCAGGGTGCTGGGTGCTCAGTACTCAGGGTCCTGGGTGCTCAGTACTCGGGTGCTGGGTGCTCAGTGCTCAGGGTGCTGGGTGCTCAGTGCTCGGGGTGCTGGGTGCTCAGTGCTCAGTACTCAGGGTGCTGGGTGTTCAGTGCTCGGGGTGCTGGGTGCTCAGTGCTCAGTACTCAGGGTGTTGGGTGCTCAGTGCTCAGGGTGCTGGGTGCTCAGTGCTCAGGGTGCTGGGTGCTCAGTACTCAGGGTGCTCAGGGCTCAGTACTCGGGGTGCTGGGTGCTCAGTGCTCAGGGTGCTCAGTGCTCAGTGCTCAGGGTGCCGGGTGCTCAGTGCTCGGAGCGCTGGGTGCGCAGTGCTCGGGGTGCTGGGTGCTCAGTACTCAGGGTGCTGGGTGCTCAGTGCTCTGGGTGCTCAGTGCTCAGTACTCAGTGCTCAGGGTGCTCAGTGCTCAGTGCTCAGGGTGCTGGGTGTTCAGTACTCAGGGTGCTGGGTGCTCAGTACTCAGGGTGCTGGGTGCTCAGTGCTCGGGGTGCTCGGTGCTCAGTACATTGGGTGCTCACTACTCAGGGTGCTGGGTGCTCAGTGCTCGGTGTGCTGGGTGCTCAGTGCTCAGGGTGATGGGTGCTCAGTACTCAGGGTGCTGGGTGCTCAGTGCTCGGGGTGCTGGGTGCTCAGTGTTCAGGGTGCTGGGTGCTCAGTACTCAGGGTGCTCATTGCTCAGGGTGCTGGGTGCTCAGTGCTCATGGTGCTCGGTGCTCGGGGCACTGGGTGCTCAGTGCTCAGGGTGCTCGGAGCTCAGTACTCAGGGTGCTGGGTGCTCAGTTCTCGGGGTGCTCGGTGCTCAGTACTCAGGGTGCTGGGTGCTCAGTGCTCGGGGTGCTCGGTGCTCAGTACGTTGGGTGCTCACTACTCAGGGTGCTGGGTACTCAGTGCTCCGGGCTGCTGGGTGCTCGGTGCTCAGGGTGCTGGGTGCTCAGTACTCAGGGTGCTGGGTGCTCAGTGCTCGGGGTGCTGGGTGCTCAGTACTCAGGGTGCTGGGTGCTCAGTACTCAGGGTCCTGGGTGCTCAGTACTCGGGTGCTGGGTGCTCAGTGCTCAGGGTGCTGGGTGCTCAGTGCTCGGGGTGCTGGGTGCTCAGTGCTCAGTACTCAGGGTGCTGGGTGTTCAGTGCTCGGGGTGCTGGGTGCTCAGTGCTCAGTACTCAGGGTGTTGGGTGCTCAGTGCTCAGGGTGCTGGGTGCTCAGTGCTCAGGGTGCTGGGTGCTCAGTACTCAGGGTGCTCAGGGCTCAGTACTCGGTGTGCTGGGTGCTCAGTGCTCAGGGTGCTCAGTGCTCAGTGCTCAGGGTGCCGGGTGCTCAGTGCTCGGAGCGCTGGGTGCGCAGTGCTCGGGGTGCTGGGTGCTCAGTACTCAGGGTGCTGGGTGCTCAGTGCTCTGGGTGCTCAGTGCTCAGTACTCAGTGCTCAGGGTGCTCAGTGCTCAGTGCTCAGGGTGCTGGGTGTTCAGTACTCAGGGTGCTGGGTGCTCAGTACTCAGGGTGCTGGGTGCTCAGTGCTCAGGGTGCTGGGTGCTCAGTGCTCGGGGTGCTCAGTACTCAGGGTGCTGTGTGTTCAGTGCTCAGGGTACTGGGTGCTCAGTACTCAGGGTGATCGGTGCTTAGTACTCAGGGTGCTGGGTGCTCAGTACTCCGGGTGCTGGGTGCTCAGTGCTCGGGGTGCTCCGAGCTCAGTACTCAGGGTGATGGGTGCTCAGTTCTCGGGGTGATCGGTGCTCAGTACTCAGAGTGCTGGGTGCTCAGTGCTCGGAGTGCTCGGTGCTGAGTACATTGGGTGCTCACTACTCAGGGTGCTGGGTGCTCAGTGCTCAGTGTGCTGGGTGCTCAGTGCTCAGGGTGCTGGGTGCTCAGTGCTCAGGGTGCTGGGTGCTCAGTATTCAGGGTGCTGGGTGCTCAGTGCTCGGGGTGCTGGGTGCTCAGTGCTCAGGGTGCTGGGTGCTCAGTACTCAGGGTGCTGGGTGCTCAGTACTCGGGGTGCTGGGCGCTCAGTACTCAGGGTGCTGGGTGCTCAGTGCTCAGGGTGCTGGGTGCTCAGTACTCGGGTGCTGCGTGCTCAGTGCTCAGGGTGCTGGGTGCTCAGTGCTCGGGGTGCTGGGTGCTCAGTGCTCAGTATTCAGGGTGCTGGGTGCTCAGTGCTCGTTGTGCTGGGTGCTCAGTGCTCAGTACTCAGGGTGCTGGGTGTTCAGTGCTCAGGGTGCTGTGTGCTCAGTGCTCAGGGTGCTGGGTGCTCAGTGCTCAGGGTGCTGGGTACTCAGTGCTCAGGGTGCTGGGTGCTCAGTACTCAGGGTGCTGGGTGCTCATTACTCAGGGTGCTGGGTGCTCAGTGCTCGGGTGCTGGGTGCTCAGTGCTCGCGGTGCTGGGTGCTCAGTGCTCGAGGTGCTCAGTACTCAGGGTGCTGTGTGTTCAGTGCTCAGGGTGCTGGGTGCTCAGTACTCAGGGTGCTCGGTGCTTAGTACTCAGGGTGCTGGGTGCTCAGTACTCCGGGTGCTGGGTTCTCAGTGCTCAGGGTTCTCGGTGCTCAGTGCTCAAGGTGCTGGGTGCTCAGTACTCATGGTGCTCATTGCTCAGGGTGCTGGGTGCTCAGTGCTCAGGGTGCTCGGTGCTCGGGGCACTGGGTGCTCAGTGCTCAGGGTGCTCAGAGCTCAGTACTCAGGGTGCTGGGTGCTCCGTGCTCGGGGGGCTCGGTGCTCAGTACTCAGGGTGCTGGGTGCTCAGTGCTCGGGGTGCTCGGTGCTCAGTACGTTGGGTGCTCACTACTCAGGGTGCTGGGTGCTCAGTGCTCAGGGTGCTGGGTGCTCGGTGCTCAGGGTGCTGGGTGCTCAGTACTCAGGGTGCTGGGTGCTCAGTGCTCAGGGTGCTGGGTACTCAGTGCTCAGGGTGCTGGGTGCTCAGTACTCAGGGTGCTCAGTGCTCATTAATCGGGGTGCTGGGTGTTCAGTGCTCGGGGTGCTGGGTGCTCAGTGCTCAGTACTCAGGGTTCTGGGTGCTCAGTGCTCAGGGTGCTGGTTGCTCAGTGCTCAGGGTGCTGGGTGCTCAGTGCTCAGGGTGCTGGGTACTCAGTGCTCAAGGTGCTGGGTGCTCAGTACTCAGGGTGCTCATTGCTCAGGGTGCTGGGTGCTCAGTGCTCATGGTGCTCGGTGCTCGGGGCACTGGGTGCTCAGTGCTCAGGGTGCTCAGAGCTCAGTACTCAGGGTGCTGGGTGCTCAGTGCTCGGGGTGCTCGGTGCTCAGTACTCAGGGTGCTGGGTGCTCAGTGCTCGGGGTGCTCGGTGCTCAGTACGTTGGGTGCTCACTACTCAGGGTGCTGTGTGCTCAGTGCTCAGGGTGCTGGGTTCTCGGTGCTCAGGGTGCTGGGTGCTCAGTACTCAGGGTGCTGGGTGCTCAGTGCTCAGGGTGCTGGGTACTCAGTGCTCAGGGTGCTGGGTGCTCAGTACTCAGGGTGCTGGGTGCTCAGTGCTCAGTACTCAGGGTGCTGGGTGCTCAGTGCTCAGGGTGCTGGGTGCTCAGTGCTCAGGGTGCTAGGTGCTCAGTGCTCAGGGTGCTGGGTACTCAGTGCTCAGGGTGCTGGGTGCTCAGTACTCAGGGTGCTCAGTGCTCAGTACTCGGGGTGCTGGGTGCTCAGTGCTCAGGGTGCTCAGTGCTCAGTACTCGGGGTGCTGTGTGCTCAGTGCTCAGGGTGCTCAGTGCTCAGTGCTCAGGGTGCTGGGTGCTCAGTGCTCGGGGCGCTGGGTGCTCAGTGCTCAGGGTGCTGGGTGCTCAGTACTCAGGGTGCTGGGTGCTCAGTACTCGGGGTGCTGGGCGCTCAGTACTCAGGGTGCTGGGTGCTCAGTACTCAGGGGGCTGGGTGCTCAGTACTCGGGTGCTGGGTGCTCAGTGCTCAGGGTGCTGGGTGCTCAGTACTCGGGGTGCTGGGTGCTCAGTGCTCAGTACTCAGGGTGCTTTGTGCTCAGTGCTCGTTGTGCTGGGTGCTCAGTGCTCAGTACTCAGGGTGCTGGGTGCTCAGTGCTCAGGGTGCTGTGTGCTCAGTGCTCAGGGTGCTGGGTGCTCAGTGCTCAGGGTGCTGGGTACTCAGTGCTCAGGGTGCTGGGTGCTCAGTACTCATTGTGCTGGGTGCTCATTACTCAGGGTGCTGGGTGCTCAGTGCTCGGGTGCTGGGTGCTCAGTGCTCGCGGTGCTGGGTGCTCAGTGCTCGGGGAGCTCGGTGCTCAGTACTCAGGGTGCTGGGTGCTCAGTGCTCGAGGTGCTCAATACTCAGGGTGCTGTGTGTTCAGTGCTCAGGGTGCTGGGTGCTCAGTACTCAGGGTGCTCGGTGCTTAGTACTCAGGGTGCTGGGTGCTCAGTACTCAGGGTCCTGGGTGCTCAGTACTCGGGTGCTGGGTGCTCAGTGCTCAGGGTGCTGGGTGCTCAGTGCTCGGGGTGCTGGGTGCTCAGTGCTCAGTACTCAGGGTGCTGGGTGTTCAGTGCTCGGGGTGCTGGGTGCTTAGTGCTCAGTACTCAGGGTGTTGGGTGCTCAGTGCTCAGGGTGCTGGGTGCTCAGTGCTCAGGGTGCTGGGTGCTCAGTACTCAGGGTGCTCAGGGCTCAGTACTCGGGGTGCTGGGTGCTCAGTGCTCAGGGTGCTCAGTGCTCAGTGCTCAGGGTGCCGGGTGCTCAGTGCTCGGGGCGCTGGGTGCTCAGTGCTCGGGGTGCTGGGTGCTCAGTACTCAGGGTGCTTGGTGCTCAGTGCTCTGGGTGCTCAGTGCTCAGTACTCAGTGCTCAGGGTACTCAGTGCTCAGTGCTCAGGGTGCTGGGTGTTCAGTACTCAGGGTGCTGGGTGCTCAGTACTCAGGGTGCTGGGTGCTCAGTGCTCAGGGTGCTGGGTGCTCAGTGCTCGGGGTGCTCAGTACTCAGGGTGTTGTGTGTTCAGTGCTCAGGGTACTGGGTGCTCAGTACTCAGGGTGATCGGTGCTTAGTACTCAGGGTGCTGGGTGCTCAGTACTCCGGGTGCTGGGTGCTCAGTGCTCGGGGTGCTCCGAGCTCAGTACTCAGGGTGATGGGTGCTCAGTTCTCGGGGTGATCGGTGCTCAGTACTCAGAGTGCTGGGTGCTCAGTGCTCGGAGTGCTCGGTGCTGAGTACATTGGGTGCTCACTACTCAGGGTGCTGGGTGCTCAGTGCTCAGTGTGCTGGGTGCTCAGTGCTCAGGGTGCTGGGTGCTCAGTGCTCAGGGTGCTTGGTGCTCAGTATTCAGGGTGCTGGGTGCTCAGTGCTCGGGGTGCTGGGTGCTCAGTGCTCAGCGTGCTGGGTGCTCAGTACTCAGGGTGCTGGGTGCTCAGTACTCGGGGTGCTGGGCGCTCAGTACTCAGGGTTCTGGGTGCTCAGTACTCAGGGTGCTGGGTGCTCAGTACTCGGGTGCTGGGTGCTCAGTGCTCAGGGTGCTGGGTGCTCAGTGCTCGGGGTGCTGGGTGCTCAGTGCTCAGTACTCAGGGTGCTGGGTGCTCAGTGCTCGTTGTGCTGGGTGCTCAGTGCTCAGTACTCAGGGTGCTGGGTGTTCAGTGCTCAGGGTGCTGTGTGCTCAGTGCTTAGGGTGCTGGGTGCTCAGTGCTCAGGGTGCTGGGTACTCAGTGCTCAGGGTGCTGGGTGCTCAGTACTCAGGGTGCTGGGTGCTCATTACTCAGGGTGCTGGGTGCTCAGTGCTCGGGTGCTGGGTGCTCAGTGCTCGCGGTGCTGGGTGCTCAGTGCTCGAGGTGCTCAGTACTCAGGGTGCTGTGTGTTCAGTGCTCAGGGTGCTGGGTGCTCAGTACTCAGGGTGCTCGGTGCTTAGTATTCAGGGTGCTGGGTGCTCAGTACTCCGGGTGCTGGGTGCTCAGTGCTCAGGGTTCTCGGTGCTCAGTGCTCAAGGTGCTGGGTGCTCAGTACTCATGGTGCTCATTGCTCAGGGTGCTGGGTGCTCAGTGCTCAGGGTGCTCGGTGCTCGGGGCACTGGGTGCTCAGTGCTCAGGGTGCTCAGAGCTCAGTACTCAGGGTGCTGGGTGCTCCGTGCTCGGGGTGCTCGGTGCTCAGTACGTTGGGTGCTCACTACTCAGGGTGCTGGGTGCTCAGTGCTCAGGGTGCTGGTTGCTCGGTGCTCAGGGTGCTGGGTGCTCAGTACTCAGGGTGCTGGGTGCTCAGTGCTCAGGGTGCTGGGTACTCAGTGCTCAGGGTGCTGGGTGCTCAGTACTCAGGGTGCTCAGTGGTCAGTACTCGGGGTGCTGGGTGTTCAGTGCTCGGGGTGCTGGGTGCTCAGTGCTCAGTACTCAGGGTTCTGGGTGCTCAGTGCTCAGGGTGCTGGGTGCTCAGTGCTCAGGGTGCTGGGTGCTCAGTGCTCAGGGTGCTGGGTACTCAGTGCTCAAGGTGCTGGGTGCTCAGTACTCAGGGTGCTCATTGCTCAGGGTGCTGTGTGCTCAGTGCTCAGGGTGCTCGGTGCTCGGGGCACTGGGTGCTCAGTGCTCAGGGTGCTCAGAGCTCAGTACTCAGGGTGCTGGGTGCTCAGTGCTCGGGGTGCTCGGTGCTCAGTACTCAGGGTGCTGGGTGCTCAGTGCTCGGGGTGCTCGGTGCTCAGTACGTTGGGTGCTCACTACTCAGGGTGCTGGGTGCTCAGTGCTCGGGGCGCTGGGTGCTCAGTGCTCAGGGTGCTGGGTGCTCAGTACTCAGGGTGCTGGGTGCTCAGTACTCGGGGTGCTGGGCGCTCAGTACTCAGGGTGCTGGGTGCTCAGTACTCAGGGTGCTGGGTGCTCAGTACTCGGGTGCTGGGTGCTCAGTGCTCAGGGTGCTGGGTGCTCAGTGCTCGGGGTGCTGGGTGCTCAGTGCTCAGTACTCAGGGTGCTTTGTGCTCAGTACTCGTTGTGCTGGGTGCTCAGTGCTCAGTACTCAGGGTGCTGGGTGTTCAGTGCTCAGGGTGCTGTGTGCTCAGTGCTCAGGGTGCTGGGTGCTCAGTGCTCAGGGTGCTGGGTACTCAGTGCTCAGGGTGCTGGGTGCTCAGTACTCAGGGTGCTGGGTGCTCATTACTCAGGGTGCTGGGTGCTCAGTGCTCGGGTGCTGGGTGCTCAGTGCTCGCGGTGCTGGGTGCTCAGTGCTCGGGGAGCTCGGTGCTCAGTACTCAGGGTGCTGGGTGCTCAGTGCTCGAGGTGCTCAATACTCAGGGTGCTGTGTGTTCAGTGCTCAGGGTGTTGGGTGCTCAGTACTCAGGGTGCTCGGTGCTTAGTACTCAGGGTGCTGGGTGCTCAGTACTCCGGGTGCTGGGTGCTCAGTGCTCGGGGTTCTCGGTGCTCAGTGCTCAAGGTGCTGGGTGCTCAGTACTCAGGGTGCTCATTGCTCAGGGTGCTGGGTGCTCAGTGCTCAGGGTGCTCGGTGCTCGGGGCACTGGGTGCTCAGTGCTCAGGGTGCTCAGAGCTCAGTACTCAGGGTGCTGGGTGCTCAGTGCTCGGGGTGCTCGGTGCTCAGTACTCAGGGTGCTGGGTGCTCAGTACTCAGGGTCCTGGGTGCTCAGTACTCGGGTGCTGGGTGCTCAGTGCTCAGGGTGCTGGGTGCTCAGTGCTCGGGGTGCAGGGTGCTCAGTGCTCAGTACTCAGGGTGCTGGGTGTTCAGTGCTCGGGGTGCTGTGTGCTCAGTGCTCTTTACTCAGGGTGTTGGGTGCTAAGTGCTCAGGGTGCTGGGTGCTCAGTACTCAGGGTCCTGGGTGCTCAGTACTCCGGTGCTGGGTGCTCAGTGCTCAGGGTGCTGGGTGCTCAGTGCTCGGGGTGCTGGGTGCTCAGTGCTCAGTACCCAGGGTGCTGGGTGTTCAGTGCTCGGGGTGCTGGGTTCTCAGTGCTCAGTACTCAGGGTGTTGGGTGCTAAGTGCTCAGGGTGCTGGGTGCTCAGTGCTCAGGGTGCTGGGTGCTCAGTACTCAGGGTGCTCAGGGCTCAGTACTCGGGGTGCTGGGTGCTCAGTGCTCAGGGTGCTCAGTGCTCAGTGCTCAGGGTGCCGGGTGCTCAGTGCTCGGGGCGCTGGGTGCTCAGTGCTCGGTGTGCTGGGTGCTCAGTACTCAGGGTGCTGGGTGCTCAGTACTCAGGGTGCTGGGTGCTCAGTGCTCAGGGTGCTGGGTGCTCAGTGCTCGGGGTGCTAAGTACTCAGGGTGCTGTGTGTTCAGTGCTCAGGGTACTGGGTGCTCAGTACTCAGGGTGATCGGTGCTTAGTACTCAGGGTGCTGGGTGCTCAGTACTCCGGGTGCTGGGTGCTCAGTGCTCGGGGTGCTCCGAACTCAGTACTCAGGGTGATGGGTGCTCCGTTCTCGGGGTGATCGGTGCTCAGTACTCAGAGTGCTGGGTGCTCAGTGCTCGGGGTGCTCGGTGCTGAGTACATTGGGTGCTCACTACTCAGGGTGCTGGGTGCTCAGTGCTCAGTGTGCTGGGTGCTCAGTGCTCAGGGTGCTGGGTGCTCAGTGCTCAGGGTGCTGGGTGCTCAGTATTCAGGGTGCTGGGTGCTCAGTGCTCGGGGTGCTGGGTGCTCAGTGCTCAGGGTGCTGGGTGCTCAGTACTCAGGGTGCTGGGTGCTCAGTACTCGGGGTGCTGGGCGCTCAGTACTCAGGGTGCTGGGTGCTCAGTACTCAGGGTGCTGGGTGCTCAGTACTCGGGTGCTGGGTGCTCAGTGCTCAGGGTGCTGGGTGCTCAGTGCTCGGGGTGCTGGGTGCTCAGTACTCAGGGTGCTGGGTGCTCAGTGCTCGTTGTGCTGGGTGCTCAGTGCTCAGTACTCAGGGTGCTGGGTGTTCAGTGCTCAGGGTGCTGTGTGCTCAGTGCTCAGGGTGCTAAGTACTCAGGGTGCTGGGTGCTCAGTACTCCGGGTGCTGGGTGCTCAGTGCTCGGGGTTCTCGGTGCTCAGTGCTCAAGGTGCTGGGTGCTCAGTACTCAGGGTGCTCATTGCTCAGGGTGCTGGGTGCTCAGTGCTCAGGGTGCTCGGTGCACGGGGCACTGGGTGCTCAGTGCTCAGGGTGCTCAGAGCTCAGTACTCAGGATGCTGGGTGCTCAGTGCTCGGGGTGCTCGGTGCTCAGTACTCAGGGTGCTGGGTGCTCAGTACTCAGGGTCCTGGGTGCTCAGTACTCGGGTGCTGGGTGCTCAGTGCTCAGGGTGCTGGGTGCTCAGTGCTCGGGTTGCTGGGTGCTCAGTGCTCAGTACTCAGGGTGCTGGGTGTTCAGTGCTCGGGGTGCTGGGTGCTCAGTGCTCAGTACTCAGGGTGTTGGGTGCTAAGTGCTCAGGGTGCTGGGTGCTCAGTACTCAGGGTCCTGGGTGCTCAGTACTCGGGTGCTGGGTGCTCAGTGCTCAGGGTGCTGGGTGCTAAGTGCTCGGGGTGCTGGATGCTCAGTGCTCAGTACCCAGGGTGCTGGGTGTTCAGTGCTCGGGGTGCTGGGTTCTCAGTGCTCAGTACTCAGGGTGTTGGGTGCTAAGTGCTCAGGGTGCTGGGTGCTCAGTGCTCAGGGTGCTGGGTGCTCAGTACTCAGGGTGCTCAGGGCTCAGTACTCGGGGTGCTGGGTGCTCAGTGCTCAGGGTGCTCAGTGCTCAGTGCTCAGGGTGCCGGGTGCTCAGTGCTCGGGGCGCTGGGTGCTCAGTGCTCGGTGTGCTGGGTGCTCAGTACTCAGGGTGCTGGGTGCTCAGTACTCAGGGTGCTGGGTGCTCAGTGCTCAGGGTGCTGGGTGCTCAGTGCTCGGGGTGCTAAGTACTCAGGGTGCTGTGTGTTCAGTGCTCAGGGTACTGGGTGCTCAGTACTCAGGGTGATCGGTGCTTAGTACTCAGGGTGCTGGGTGCTCAGTACTCCGGGTGCTGGGTGCTCAGTGCTCGGGGTGCTCCGAGCTCAGTACTCAGGGTGATGGGTGCTCAGTTCTCGGGGTGATCGGTGCTCAGTACTCAGAGTGCTGGGTGCTCAGTGCTCGGGGTGCTCGGTGCTGAGTACATTGGGTGCTCACTACTCAGGGTGCTGGGTGCTCAGTGCTCAGTGTGCTGTGTGCTCAGTGCTCAGAGTGCTGGGTGCTCAGTGCTCAGGGTGCTGGGTGCTCAGTATTCAGGGTGCTGGGTGCTCAGTGCTCGGGGTGCTGGGTGCTCAGTGCTCAGGGTGCTGGGTGCTCAGTACTCAGGGTGCTGGGTGCTCAGTACTCGGGGTGCTGGGCGCTCAGTACTCAGGGTGCTGGGTGCTCAGTACTCAGGGTGCTGGGTGCTCAGTACTCGGGTGCTGGGTGCTCAGTGCTCGGGTGCTGGGTGCTCAGTGCTCGGGGTGCTGGGTGCTCAGTGCTCAGGGTGCTGGGTGCTCAGTACTCAGGGTGCTGGGTGCTCAGTACTCGGGGTGCTGGGCGCTCAGTACTCAGGGTGCTGGGTGCTCAGTGCTCAGGGTGCTGGGTGCTCAGTGCTCAGGGTGCTGCGTGCTCAGTGCTCAGGGTGCTGGGTACTCAGTGCTCAGGGTGCTGGGTGCTCAGTACTCAGGGTGCTGGGTGCTCATTACTCAGGGTGCTGGGTGCTCAGTGCTCGGGTGCTGGGTGCTCAGTGCTCGCGGTGCTGGGTGCTCAGTGCTCGAGGTGCTCAGTACTCAGGGTGCTGTGTGTTCAGTGCTCAGGGTGCTGGGTGCTCAGTACTCAGGGTGCTCGGTGCTTAGTACTCAGGGTGCTGGGTGCTCAGTGCTCAGGGTGCTGTGTGCTCAGTGCTCAGGGTGCTGGGTGCTCAGTGCTCAGGCTGCTGGGTACACAGTACTCAGGGTGCTGGGTGCTCAGTGCTCGGGGTGCTATGTGCTCTGTGCTCGCGGTGCTGGGTGCTCAGTGCTCGGGGTGCTGGGTGCTCAGTGCTCGGGGTGCTATGTGCTCAGTGCTCGCGGTGCTGGGTGCTCAGTGCTCGGGGTGCTCGGTGCTCAGTACTCAGGGTGCTGGGTGATCAGTGCTCGAGGTGCTCAATACTCAGGGTGCTGTGTGTTCAGTGCTCGGGGCGCTGGGTGCTCAGTACTCCGGGTGCTGGGTGCTCAGTGCTCAGGGTGCTCGGTGCTCGGGGCACTGGGTGCTCAGTGCTCAGGGTGCTCGGAGCTCAGTACTCAGGGTGCTCATTGCTCAGGGTGCTGGGTGCTCAGTGCTCAGGGTGCTCGGTGCTCGGGGCACTGGGTGCTCAGTGCTCAGGGTGCTCCGAGCTCAGTACTCAGGGTGCTGGGTGCTCAGTTCTCGGGGTGCTCGGTGCTCAGTACTCAGTGTGCTGGGTGCTCAGTGCTCGGGGTGCTCGGTGCTCAGTACGTTGGGTGCTCACTACTCAGGGTGCTGGGTACTCAGTGCTCAGGGTGCTGGGTGCTCGGTGCTCAGGGTGCTGGGTGCTCAGTACTCAGGGTGTTGGGTGCTCAGTGCTCGGGGTGCTGGGTGCTCAGTACTCAGGGTGCTGGGTGCTCAGTACTCAGGGTCCTGGGTGCTCAGTACTCGGGTGCTGTGTGTTCAGTGCTCAGGGTACTGGGTGCTCAGTACTCAGGGTGATCGGTGCTTAGTACTCAGGGTGCTGGGTGCTCAGTACTCCGGGTGCTGGGTGCTCAGTGCTCGGGGTGCTCCGAGCTCAGTACTCAGGGTGATGGGTGCTCAGTTCTCGGGGTGATCGGTGCTCAGTACTCAGAGTGCTGGGTGCTCAGTGCTCGGGGTGCTCGGTGCTGAGTACATTGGGTGCTCACTACTCAGGGTGCTGGGTGCTCAGTGCTCAGTGTGCTGGGTGCTCAGTGCTCAGGGTGCTGGGTGCTCAGTGCTCAGGGTGCTGGGTGCTCAGTATTCAGGGTGCTGGGTGCTCAGTGCTCGGGGTGCTGGGTGCTCAGTGCTCAGGGTGCTGGGTGCTCAGTACTCAGGGTGCTGGGTGCTCAGTACTCGGGGTGCTGGGCGCTCAGTACTCAGGGTGCTGGGTGCTCAGTACTCAGGGTGCTGGGTGCTCAGTACTCGGGTGCTGGGTGCTCAGTGCTCAGGGTGCTGGGTGCTCAGTGCTCGGGGTGCTGGGTGCTCAGTGCTCAGTACTCAGGGTGCTGGGTGCTCAGTGCTCGTTGTGCTGGGTGCTCAGTGCTCAGTACTCAGGGTGCTGGGTGTTCAGTGCTCAGGGTGCTGTGTGCTCAGTGCTCAGGGTGCTGCGTGCTCAGTGCTCAGGGTGCTGGGTACTCAGTGCTCAGGGTGCTGGGTGCTCAGTACTCAGGGTGCTGGGTGCTCATTACTCAGGGTGCTGGGTGCTCAGTGCTCGGGTGCTGGGTGCTCAGTGCTCGCGGTGCTGGGTGCTCAGTGCTCGAGGTGCTCAGTACTCAGGGTGCTGTGTGTTCAGTGCTCAGGGTGCTGGGTGCTCAGTACTCAGGGTGCTCGGTGCTTAGTACTCAGGGTGCTGGGTGCTCAGTGCTCAGGGTGTTGTGTGCTCAGTGCTCAGGGTGCTGGGTGCTCAGTGCTCAGGCTGCTGGGTACACAGTACTCAGGGTGCTGGGTGCTCAGTGCTCGGGGTGCTATGTGCTCTGTGCTCGCGGTGCTGGGTGCTCAGTGCTCGGGGTGCTGGGTGCTCAGTGCTCGGGGTGCTATGTGCTCAGTGCTCGCGGTGCTGGGTGCTCAGTGCTCGCAGTGCTGGGTGCTCAGTGCTCGGGGTGCTCGGTGCTCAGTACTCAGGGTGCTGGGTGCTCAGTGCTCGAGGTGCTCAGTACTCAGGGTGCTGTGTGTTCAGTGCTCGGGGTGCTGGGTACTCAGTGCTCAAGGTGCTGGGTGCTCAGTACTCAGGGTGCTCATTGCTCAGGGTGCTGTGTGCTCAGTGCTCAGGGTGCTCGGTGCTCGGGGCACTGGGTGCTCAGTGCTCAGGGTGCTCAGAGCTCAGTACTCAGGGTGCTGGGTGCTCAGTGCTCGGGGTGCTCGGTGCTCAGTACTCAGGGTGCTGGGTGCTCAGTGCTCGGGGTGCTCGGTGCTCAGTACGTTGGGTGCTCACTACTCAGGGTGCTGGGTGCTCAGTGCTCAGGGTGCTGGGGTCTCGGTGCTCAGGGTGCTGGGTGCTCAGTACTCAGGGTGCTGGGTGCTCAGTGCTCAGGGTGCTGGGTACTCAGTGCTCAGGGTGCTGGGTGCTCAGTACTCAGGGTGCTGGGTGCTCAGTGCTCAGTACTCAGGGTGCTGGGTGCTCAGTGCTCAGGGTGCTGGGTGCTCAGTGCTCAGGGTGCTAGGTGCTCAGTGCTCAGGGTGCTGGGTACTCAGTGCTCAGGGTGCTGGGTGCTCAGTACTCAGGGTGCTCAGTGCTCAGTACTCGGGGTGCTGGGTGCTCAGTGCTCAGGGTGCTCAGTGCTCAGTACTCGGGGTGCTGTGTGCTCAGTGCTCAGGGTGCTCAGTGCTCAGTGCTCAGGGTGCTGGGTGCTCAGTGCTCGGGGCGCTGGGTGCTCAGTGCTCAGGGTGCTGGGTGCTCAGTACTCAGGGTGCTGGGTGCTCAGTACTCGGGGTGCTGGGTACTCAGTGCTCAGGGTGCTGGGTGCTCAGTACTCAGGGTGCTCAGTGCTCAGTACTCGGGGTGCTGGGTGCTCAGTGCTCAGGGTGCTCAGTGCTCAGTACTCGGGGTGCTGTGTGCTCAGTGCTCAGGGTGCTCAGTGCTCAGTGCTCAGGGTGCTGGGTGCTCAGTGCTCGGGGCGCTGGGTGCTCAGTGCTCAGGGTGCTGGGTGCTCAGTGCTCAGGGTGCTGGGTACTCAGTGCTCAGGGTGCTGGGTGCTCAGTACTCAGGGTGCTGGGTGCTCATTACTCAGGGTGCTGGGTGCTCAGTGCTCGGGTGCTGGGTGCTCAGTGCTCGCGGTGCTGGGTGCTCAGTGCTCGGGGAGCTCGGTGCTCAGTACTCAGGGTGCTGGGTGCTCAGTGCTCGAGGTGCTCAATACTCAGGGTGCTGTGTGTTCAGTGCTCAGGGTGTTGGGTGCTCAGTACTCAGGGTGCTCGGTGCTTAGTACTCAGGGTGCTGGGTGCTCAGTACTCCGGGTGCTGGGTGCTCAGTGCTCGGGGTTCTCGGTGCTCAGTGCTCAAGGTGCTGGGTGCTCAGTACTCAGGGTGCTCATTGCTCAGGGTGCTGGGTGCTCAGTGCTCAGGGTGCTCGGTGCTCGGGGCACTGGGTGCTCAGTGCTCAGGGTGCTCAGAGCTCAGTACTCAGGGTGCTGGGTGCTCAGTGCTCGGGGTGCTCGGTGCTCAGTACTCAGGGTGCTGGGTGCTCAGTACTCAGGGTCCTGGGTGCTCAGTACTCGGGTGCTGGGTGCTCAGTGCTCAGGGTGCTGGGTGCTCAGTGCTCGGGGTGCAGGGTGCTCAGTGCTCAGTACTCAGGGTGCTGGGTGTTCAGTGCTCGGGGTGCTGTGTGCTCAGTGCTCTTTACTCAGGGTGTTGGGTGCTAAGTGCTCAGGGTGCTGGGTGCTCAGTACTCAGGGTCCTGGGTGCTCAGTACTCCGGTGCTGGGTGCTCAGTGCTCAGGGTGCTGGGTGCTCAGTGCTCGGGGTGCTGGGTGCTCAGTGCTCAGTACCCAGGGTGCTGGGTGTTCAGTGCTCGGGGTGCTGGGTTCTCAGTGCTCAGTACTCAGGGTGTTGGGTGCTAAGTGCTCAGGGTGCTGGGTGCTCAGTGCTCAGGGTGCTGGGTGCTCAGTACTCAGGGTGCTCAGGGCTCAGTACTCGGGGTGCTGGGTGCTCAGTGCTCAGGGTGCTCAGTGCTCAGTGCTCAGGGTGCCGGGTGCTCAGTGCTCGGGGCGCTGGGTGCTCAGTGCTCGGTGTGCTGGGTGCTCAGTACTCAGGGTGCTGGGTGCTCAGTACTCAGGGTGCTGGGTGCTCAGTGCTCAGGGTGCTGGGTGCTCAGTGCTCGGGGTGCTAAGTACTCAGGGTGCTGTGTGTTCAGTGCTCAGGGTACTGGGTGCTCAGTACTCAGGGTGATCGGTGCTTAGTACTCAGGGTGCTGGGTGCTCAGTACTCCGGGTGCTGGGTGCTCAGTGCTCAGGCTGCTCGGTGCTCAGTGCTCAGGGTGCTGGGTGCTCAGTGCTCGGGGTGCTAAGTACTCAGGGTGCTGTGTGTTCAGTGCTCAGGGTACTGGGTGCTCAGTACTCAGGGTGATCGGTGCTTAGTACTCAGGGTGCTGGGTGCTCAGTACTCCGGGTGCTGGGTGCTCAGTGCTCGGGGTGCTCCGAGCTCAGTACTCAGGGTGATGGGTGCTCAGTTCTCGGGGTGATCGGTGCTCAGTACTCAGAGTGCTGGGTGCTCAGTGCTCGGGGTGCTCGGTGCTGAGTACATTGGGTGCTCACTACTCAGGGTGCTGGGTGCTCAGTGCTCAGTGTGCTGTGTGCTCAGTGCTCAGAGTGCTGGGTGCTCAGTGCTCAGGGTGCTGGGTGCTCAGTATTCAGGGTGCTGGGTGCTCAGTGCTCGGGGTGCTGGGTGCTCAGTGCTCAGGGTGCTGGGTGCTCAGTACTCAGGGTGCTGGGTGCTCAGTACTCGGGGTGCTGGGCGCTCAGTACTCAGGGTGCTGGGTGCTCAGTACTCAGGGTGCTGGGTGCTCAGTACTCGGGTGCTGGGTGCTCAGTGCTCGGGTGCTGGGTGCTCAGTGCTCGGGGTGCTGGGTGCTCAGTGCTCAGGGTGCTGGGTGCTCAGTACTCAGGGTGCTGGGTGCTCAGTACTCGGGGTGCTGGGCGCTCAGTACTCAGGGTGCTGGGTGCTCAGTGCTCAGGGTGCTGGGTGCTCAGTGCTCAGGGTGCTGCGTGCTCAGTGCTCAGGGTGCTGGGTACTCAGTGCTCAGGGTGCTGGGTGCTCAGTACTCAGGGTGCTGGGTGCTCATTACTCAGGGTGCTGGGTGCTCAGTGCTCGGGTGCTGGGTGCTCAGTGCTCGCGGTGCTGGGTGCTCAGTGCTCGAGGTGCTCAGTACTCAGGGTGCTGTGTGTTCAGTGCTCAGGGTGCTGGGTGCTCAGTACTCAGGGTGCTCGGTGCTTAGTACTCAGGGTTCTGGGTGCTCAGTGCTCAGGGTGCTGTGTGCTCAGTGCTCAGGGTGCTGGGTGCTCAGTGCTCAGGCTGCTGGGTACACAGTACTCAGGGTGCTGGGTGCTCAGTGCTCGGGGTGCTATGTGCTCTGTGCTCGCGGTGCTGGGTGCTCAGTGCTCGGGGTGCTGGGTGCTCAGTGCTCGGGGTGCTATGTGCTCAGTGCTCGCGGTGCTGGGTGCTCAGTGCTCGGGGTGCTCGGTGCTCAGTACTCAGGGTGCTGGGTGATCAGTGCTCGAGGTGCTCAATACTCAGGGTGCTGTGTGTTCAGTGCTCGGGGCGCTGGGTGCTCAGTACTCCGGGTGCTGGGTGCTCAGTGCTCAGGGTGCTCGGTGCTCGGGGCACTGGGTGCTCAGTGCTCAGGGTGCTCGGAGCTCAGTACTCAGGGTGCTCATTGCTCAGGGTGCTGGGTGCTCAGTGCTCAGGGTGCTCGGTGCTCGGGGCACTGGGTGCTCAGTGCTCAGGGTGCTCCGAGCTCAGTACTCAGGGTGCTGGGTGCTCAGTTCTCGGGGTGCTCGGTGCTCAGTACTCAGTGTGCTGGGTGCTCAGTGCTCGGGGTGCTCGGTGCTCAGTACGTTGGGTGCTCACTACTCAGGGTGCTGGGTACTCAGTGCTCAGGGTGCTGGGTGCTCGGTGCTCAGGGTGCTGGGTGCTCAGTACTCAGGGTGTTGGGTGCTCAGTGCTCGGGGTGCTGGGTGCTCAGTACTCAGGGTGCTGGGTGCTCAGTACTCAGGGTCCTGGGTGCTCAGTACTCGGGTGCTGTGTGTTCAGTGCTCAGGGTACTGGGTGCTCAGTACTCAGGGTGATCGGTGCTTAGTACTCAGGGTGCTGGGTGCTCAGTACTCCGGGTGCTGGGTGCTCAGTGCTCGGGGTGCTCCGAGCTCAGTACTCAGGGTGATGGGTGCTCAGTTCTCGGGGTGATCGGTGCTCAGTACTCAGAGTGCTGGGTGCTCAGTGCTCGGGGTGCTCGGTGCTGAGTACATTGGGTGCTCACTACTCAGGGTGCTGGGTGCTCAGTGCTCAGTGTGCTGGGTGCTCAGTGCTCAGGGTGCTGGGTGCTCAGTGCTCAGGGTGCTGGGTGCTCAGTATTCAGGGTGCTGGGTGCTCAGTGCTCGGGGTGCTGGGTGCTCAGTGCTCAGGGTGCTGGGTGCTCAGTACTCAGGGTGCTGGGTGCTCAGTACTCGGGGTGCTGGGCGCTCAGTACTCAGGGTGCTGGGTGCTCAGTACTCAGGGTGCTGGGTGCTCAGTACTCGGGTGCTGGGTGCTCAGTGCTCAGGGTGCTGGGTGCTCAGTGCTCGGGGTGCTGGGTGCTCAGTGCTCAGTACTCAGGGTGCTGGGTGCTCAGTGCTCGTTGTGCTGGGTGCTCAGTGCTCAGTACTCAGGGTGCTGGGTGTTCAGTGCTCAGGGTGCTGTGTGCTCAGTGCTCAGGGTGCTGCGTGCTCAGTGCTCAGGGTGCTGGGTACTCAGTGCTCAGGGTGCTGGGTGCTCAGTACTCAGGGTGCTGGGTGCTCATTACTCAGGGTGCTGGGTGCTCAGTGCTCGGGTGCTGGGTGCTCAGTGCTCGCGGTGCTGGGTGCTCAGTGCTCGAGGTGCTCAGTACTCAGGGTGCTGTGTGTTCAGTGCTCAGGGTGCTGGGTGCTCAGTACTCAGGGTGCTCGGTGCTTAGTACTCAGGGTGCTGGGTGCTCAGTGCTCAGGGTGTTGTGTGCTCAGTGCTCAGGGTGCTGGGTGCTCAGTGCTCAGGCTGCTGGGTACACAGTACTCAGGGTGCTGGGTGCTCAGTGCTCGGGGTGCTATGTGCTCTGTGCTCGCGGTGCTGGGTGCTCAGTGCTCGGGGTGCTGGGTGCTCAGTGCTCGGGGTGCTATGTGCTCAGTGCTCGCGGTGCTGGGTGCTCAGTGCTCGCAGTGCTGGGTGCTCAGTGCTCGGGGTGCTCGGTGCTCAGTACTCAGGGTGCTGGGTGCTCAGTGCTCGAGGTGCTCAGTACTCAGGGTGCTGTGTGTTCAGTGCTCGGGGTGCTGGGTACTCAGTGCTCAAGGTGCTGGGTGCTCAGTACTCAGGGTGCTCATTGCTCAGGGTGCTGTGTGCTCAGTGCTCAGGGTGCTCGGTGCTCGGGGCACTGGGTGCTCAGTGCTCAGGGTGCTCAGAGCTCAGTACTCAGGGTGCTGGGTGCTCAGTGCTCGGGGTGCTCGGTGCTCAGTACTCAGGGTGCTGGGTGCTCAGTGCTCGGGGTGCTCGGTGCTCAGTACGTTGGGTGCTCACTACTCAGGGTGCTGGGTGCTCAGTGCTCAGGGTGCTGGGGTCTCGGTGCTCAGGGTGCTGGGTGCTCAGTACTCAGGGTGCTGGGTGCTCAGTGCTCAGGGTGCTGGGTACTCAGTGCTCAGGGTGCTGGGTGCTCAGTACTCAGGGTGCTGGGTGCTCAGTGCTCAGTACTCAGGGTGCTGGGTGCTCAGTGCTCAGGGTGCTGGGTGCTCAGTGCTCAGGGTGCTAGGTGCTCAGTGCTCAGGGTGCTGGGTACTCAGTGCTCAGGGTGCTGGGTGCTCAGTACTCAGGGTGCTCAGTGCTCAGTACTCGGGGTGCTGGGTGCTCAGTGCTCAGGGTGCTCAGTGCTCAGTACTCGGGGTGCTGTGTGCTCAGTGCTCAGGGTGCTCAGTGCTCAGTGCTCAGGGTGCTGGGTGCTCAGTGCTCGGGGCGCTGGGTGCTCAGTGCTCAGGGTGCTGGGTGCTCAGTACTCAGGGTGCTGGGTGCTCAGTACTCGGGGTGCTGGGTACTCAGTGCTCAGGGTGCTGGGTGCTCAGTACTCAGGGTGCTCAGTGCTCAGTACTCGGGGTGCTGGGTGCTCAGTGCTCAGGGTGCTCAGTGCTCAGTACTCGGGGTGCTGTGTGCTCAGTGCTCAGGGTGCTCAGTGCTCAGTGCTCAGGGTGCTGGGTGCTCAGTGCTCGGGGCGCTGGGTGCTCAGTGCTCAGGGTGCTGGGTGCTCAGTGCTCAGGGTGCTGGGTACTCAGTGCTCAGGGTGCTGGGTGCTCAGTACTCAGGGTGCTGGGTGCTCATTACTCAGGGTGCTGGGTGCTCAGTGCTCGGGTGCTGGGTGCTCAGTGCTCGCGGTGCTGGGTGCTCAGTGCTCGGGGAGCTCGGTGCTCAGTACTCAGGGTGCTGGGTGCTCAGTGCTCGAGGTGCTCAATACTCAGGGTGCTGTGTGTTCAGTGCTCAGGGTGTTGGGTGCTCAGTACTCAGGGTGCTCGGTGCTTAGTACTCAGGGTGCTGGGTGCTCAGTACTCCGGGTGCTGGGTGCTCAGTGCTCGGGGTTCTCGGTGCTCAGTGCTCAAGGTGCTGGGTGCTCAGTACTCAGGGTGCTCATTGCTCAGGGTGCTGGGTGCTCAGTGCTCAGGGTGCTCGGTGCTCGGGGCACTGCGTGCTCAGTGCTCAGGGTGCTCAGAGCTCAGTACTCAGGGTGCTGGGTGCTCAGTGCTCGGGGTGCTCGGTGCTCAGTACTCAGGGTGCTGGGTGCTCAGTACTCAGGGTCCTGGGTGCTCAGTACTCGGGTGCTGGGTGCTCAGTGCTCAGGGTGCTGGGTGCTCAGTGCTCGGGGTGCAGGGTGCTCAGTGCTCAGTACTCAGGGTGCTGGGTGTTCAGTGCTCGGGGTGCTGTGTGCTCAGTGCTCTTTACTCAGGGTGTTGGGTGCTAAGTGCTCAGGGTGCTGGGTGCTCAGTACTCAGGGTCCTGGGTGCTCAGTACTCCGGTGCTGGGTGCTCAGTGCTCAGGGTGCTGGGTGCTCAGTGCTCGGGGTGCTGGGTGCTCAGTGCTCAGTACCCAGGGTGCTGGGTGTTCAGTGCTCGGGGTGCTGGGTTCTCAGTGCTCAGTACTCAGGGTGTTGGGTGCTAAGTGCTCAGGGTGCTGGGTGCTCAGTGCTCAGGGTGCTGGGTGCTCAGTACTCAGGGTGCTCAGGGCTCAGTACTCGGGGTGCTGGGTGCTCAGTGCTCAGGGTGCTCAGTGCTCAGTGCTCAGGGTGCCGGGTGCTCAGTGCTCGGGGCGCTGGGTGCTCAGTGCTCGGTGTGCTGGGTGCTCAGTACTCAGGGTGCTGGGTGCTCAGTACTCAGGGTGCTGGGTGCTCAGTGCTCAGGGTGCTGGGTGCTCAGTGCTCGGGGTGCTAAGTACTCAGGGTGCTGTGTGTTCAGTGCTCAGGGTACTGGGTGCTCAGTACTCAGGGTGATCGGTGCTTAGTACTCAGGGTGCTGGGTGCTCAGTACTCCGGGTGCTGGGTGCTCAGTGCTCGGGGTGCTCCGAACTCAGTACTCAGGGTGATGGGTGCTCCGTTCTCGGGGTGATCGGTGCTCAGTACTCAGAGTGCTGGGTGCTCAGTGCTCGGGGTGCTCGGTGCTGAGTACATTGGGTGCTCACTACTCAGGGTGCTGGGTGATCAGTGCTCAGTGTGCTGGGTGCTCAGTGCTCAGGGTGCTGGGTGCTCAGTGCTCAGGGTGCTGGGTGCTCAGTATTCAGGGTGCTGGGTGCTCAGTGCTCGGGGTGCTGGGTGCTCAGTGCTCAGGGTGCTGGGTGCTCAGTACTCAGGGTGCTGGGTGCTCAGTACTCGGGGTGCTGGGCGCTCAGTACTCAGGGTGCTGGGTGCTCAGTACTCAGGGTGCTGGGTGCTCAGTACTCGGGTGCTGGGTGCTCAGTGCTCAGGGTGCTGGGTGCTCAGTGCTCGGGGTGCTGGGTGCTCAGTACTCAGGGTGCTGGGTGCTCAGTGCTCGTTGTGCTGGGTGCTCAGTGCTCAGTACTCAGGGTGCTGGGTGTTCAGTGCTCAGGGTGCTGTGTGCTCAGTGCTCAGGGTGCTAAGTACTCAGGGTGCTGGGTGCTCAGTACTCCGGGTGCTGGGTGCTCAGTGCTCGGGGTTCTCGGTGCTCAGTGCTCAAGGTGCTGGGTGCTCAGTACTCAGGGTGCTCATTGCTCAGGGTGCTGGGTGCTCAGTGCTCAGGGTGCTCGGTGCACGGGGCACTGGGTGCTCAGTGCTCAGGGTGCTCAGAGCTCAGTACTCAGGATGCTGGGTGCTCAGTGCTCGGGGTGCTCGGTGCTCAGTACTCAGGGTGCTGGGTGCTCAGTACTCAGGGTCCTGGGTGCTCAGTACTCGGGTGCTGGGTGCTCAGTGCTCAGGGTGCTGGGTGCTCAGTGCTCGGGTTGCTGGGTGCTCAGTGCTCAGTACTCAGGGTGCTGGGTGTTCAGTGCTCGGGGTGCTGGGTGCTCAGTGCTCAGTACTCAGGGTGTTGGGTGCTAAGTGCTCAGGGTGCTGGGTGCTCAGTACTCAGGGTCCTGGGTGCTAAGTACTCGGGTGCTGGGTGCTCAGTGCTCAGGGTGCTGGGTGCTCAGTGCTCGGGGTGCTGGATGCTCAGTGCTCAGTACCCAGGGTGCTGGGTGTTCAGTGCTCGGGGTGCTGGGTTCTCAGTGCTCAGTACTCAGGGTGTTGGGTGCTAAGTGCTCAGGGTGCTGGGTGCTCAGTGCTCAGGGTGCTGGGTGCTCAGTACTCAGGGTGCTCAGGGCTCAGTACTCGGGGTGCTGGGTGCTCAGTGCTCAGGGTGCTCAGTGCTCAGTGCTCAGGGTGCCGGGTGCTCAGTGCTCGGGGCGCTGGGTGCTCAGTGCTCGGTGTGCTGGGTGCTCAGTACTCAGGGTGCTGGGTGCTCAGTACTCAGGGTGCTGGGTGCTCAGTGCTCAGGGTGCTGGGTGCTCAGTGCTCGGGGTGCTAAGTAATCAGGGTGCTGTGTGTTCAGTGCTCAGGGTACTGGGTGCTCAGTACTCAGGGTGATCGGTGCTTAGTACTCAGGGTGCTGGGTGCTCAGTACTCCGGGTGCTGGGTGCTCAGTGCTCGGGGTGCTCCGAGCTCAGTACTCAGGGTGATGGGTGCTCAGTTCTCGGGGTGATCGGTGCTCAGTACTCAGAGTGCTGGGTGCTCAGTGCTCGGGGTGCTCGGTGCTGAGTACATTGGGTGCTCACTACTCAGGGTGCTGGGTGCTCAGTGCTCAGTGTGCTGTGTGCTCAGTGCTCAGAGTGCTGGGTGCTCAGTGCTCAGGGTGCTGGGTGCTCAGTATTCAGGGTGCTGGGTGCTCAGTGCTCGGGGTGCTGGGTGCTCAGTGCTCAGGGTGCTGGGTGCTCAGTACTCAGGGTGCTGGGTGCTCAGTACTCGGGGTGCTGGGCGCTCAGTACTCAGGGTGCTGGGTGCTCAGTACTCAGGGTGCTGGGTGCTCAGTACTCGGGTGCTGGGTGCTCAGTGCTCGGGTGCTGGGTGCTCAGTGCTCGGGGTGCTGGGTGCTCAGTGCTCAGGGTGCTGGGTGCTCAGTGCTCAGGGTGCTGGGTGCTCAGTACTCGGGGTGCTGGGCGCTCAGTACTCAGGGTGCTGGGTGCTCAGTGCTCAGGGTGCTGGGTGCTCAGTGCTCAGGGTGCTGCGTGCTCAGTGCTCAGGGTGCTGGGTACTCAGTGCTCAGGGTGCTGGGTGCTCAGTACTCAGGGTGCTGGGTGCTCATTACTCAGGGTGCTGGGTGCTCAGTGCTCGGGTGCTGGGTGCTCAGTGCTCGCGGTGCTGGGTGCTCAGTGCTCGAGGTGCTCAGTACTCAGGGTGCTGTGTGTTCAGTGCTCAGGGTGCTGGGTGCTCAGTACTCAGGGTGCTCGGTGCTTAGTACTCAGGGTGCTGGGTGCTCAGTGCTCAGGGTGCTGTGTGCTCAGTGCTCAGGGTGCTGGGTGCTCAGTGCTCAGGCTGCTGGGTACACAGTACTCAGGGTGCTGGGTGCTCAGTGCTCGGGGTGCTATGTGCTCTGTGCTCGCGGTGCTGGGTGCTCAGTGCTCGGGGTGCTGGGTGCTCAGTGCTCGGGGTGCTATGTGCTCAGTGCTCGCGGTGCTGGGTGCTCAGTGCTCGGGGTGCTCGGTGCTCAGTACTCAGGGTGCTGGGTGATCAGTGCTCGAGGTGCTCAATACTCAGGGTGCTGTGTGTTCAGTGCTCGGGGCGCTGGGTGCTCAGTACTCCGGGTGCTGGGTGCTCAGTGCTCAGGTTGCTCGGTGCTCGGGGCACTGGGTGCTCAGTGCTCAGGGTGCTCGGAGCTCAGTACTCAGGGTGCTCATTGCTCAGGGTGCTGGGTGCTCAGTGCTCAGGGTACTCGGTGCTCGGGGCACTGGGTGCTCAGTGCTCAGGGTGCTCCGAGCTCAGTACTCAGGGTGCTGGGTGCTCAGTTCTCGGGGTGCTCGGTGCTCAGTACTCAGTGTGCTGGGTGCTCAGTGCTCGGGGTGCTCGGTGCTCAGTACGTTGGGTGCTCACTACTCAGGGTGCTGGGTACTCAGTGCTCAGGGTGCTGGGTGCTCGGTGCTCAGGGTGCTGGGTGCTCAGTACTCAGGGTGTTGGGTGCTCAGTGCTCGGGGTGCTGGGTGCTCAGTACTCAGGGTGCTGGGTGCTCAGTACTCAGGGTCCTGGGTGCTCAGTACTCGGGTGCTGTGTGTTCAGTGCTCAGGGTACTGGGTGCTCAGTACTCAGGGTGATCGGTGCTTAGTACTCAGGGTGCTGGGTGCTCAGTACTCCGGGTGCTGGGTGCTCAGTGCTCGGGGTGCTCCGAGCTCAGTACTCAGGGTGATGGGTGCTCAGTTCTCGGGGTGATCGGTGCTCAGTACTCAGAGTGCTGGGTGCTCAGTGCTCGGGGTGCTCGGTGCTGAGTACATTGGGTGCTCACTACTCAGGGTGCTGGGTGCTCAGTGCTCAGTGTGCTGGGTGCTCAGTGCTCAGGGTGCTGGGTGCTCAGTGCTCAGGGTGCTGGGTGCTCAGTATTCAGGGTGCTGGGTGCTCAGTGCTCGGGGTGCTGGGTGCTCAGTGCTCAGGGTGCTGGGTGCTCAGTACTCAGGGTGCTGGGTGCTCAGTACTCGGGGTGCTGGGCGCTCAGTACTCAGGGTGCTGGGTGCTCAGTGCTCGGGGTGCTGGGTGCTCAGTGCTCAGGGTGCTGGGTGCTCAGTACTCAGGGTGCTCAGTGCTCAGTACTCGGGGTGCTGGGTGCTCAGTGCTCAGGGTGCTCAGTGCTCAGTACTCGTTGTGCTGTGTGCTCAGTGCTCCGGGTGCTCAGTGCTCAGTGCTCGGGGTGCTGGGTGCTCAGTACTCAGGGTGCTGGGTGCTCATTACTCAGGGTGCTGGGTGCTCAGTGCTCGGGTGCTGGGTGCTCAGTGCTCAGGGTGCTGCGTGCTCAGTGCTCAGGGTGCTGGGTACTCAGTGCTCAGGGTGCTGGGTGCTCAGTACTCAGGGTGCTGGGTGCTCATTACTCAGGGTGCTGGGTGCTCAGTGCTCGGGTGCTGGGTGCTCAGTGCTCGCGGTGCTGGGTGCTCAGTGCTCGAGGTGCTCAGTACTCAGGGTGCTGTGTGTTCAGTGCTCAGGGTGCTGGGTGCTCAGTACTCAGGGTGCTCGGTGCTTAGTACTCAGGGTGCTGGGTGCTCAGTGCTCAGGGTGTTGTGTGCTCAGTGCTCAGGGTGCTGGGTGCTCAGTGCTCAGGCTGCTGGGTACACAGTACTCAGGGTGCTGGGTGCTCAGTGCTCGGGGTGCTATGTGCTCTGTGCTCGCGGTGCTGGGTGCTCAGTGCTCGGGGTGCTGGGTGCTCAGTGCTCGGGGTGCTATGTGCTCAGTGCTCGCGGTGCTGGGTGCTCAGTGCTCGCAGTGCTGGGTGCTCAGTGCTCGGGGTGCTCGGTGCTCAGTACTCAGGGTGCTGGGTGCTCAGTGCTCGAGGTGCTCAGTACTCAGGGTGCTGTGTGTTCAGTGCTCGGGGTGCTGGGTACTCAGTGCTCAAGGTGCTGGGTGCTCAGTACTCAGGGTGCTCATTGCTCAGGGTGCTGTGTGCTCAGTGCTCAGGGTGCTCGGTGCTCGGGGCACTGGGTGCTCAGTGCTCAGGGTGCTCAGAGCTCAGTACTCAGGGTGCTGGGTGCTCAGTGCTCGGGGTGCTCGGTGCTCAGTACTCAGGGTGCTGGGTGCTCAGTGCTCGGGGTGCTCGGTGCTCAGTACGTTGGGTGCTCACTACTCAGGGTGCTGGGTGCTCAGTGCTCAGGGTGCTGGGGTCTCGGTGCTCAGGGTGCTGGGTGCTCAGTACTCAGGGTGCTGGGTGCTCAGTGCTCAGGGTGCTGGGTACTCAGTGCTCAGGGTGCTGGGTGCTCAGTACTCAGGGTGCTGGGTGCTCAGTGCTCAGTACTCAGGGTGCTGGGTGCTCAGTGCTCAGGGTGCTGGGTGCTCAGTGCTCAGGGTGCTAGGTGCTCAGTGCTCAGGGTGCTGGGTACTCAGTGCTCAGGGTGCTGGGTGCTCAGTACTCAGGGTGCTCAGTGCTCAGTACTCGGGGTGCTGGGTGCTCAGTGCTCAGGGTGCTCAGTGCTCAGTACTCGGGGTGCTGTGTGCTCAGTGCTCAGGGTGCTCAGTGCTCAGTGCTCAGGGTGCTGGGTGCTCAGTGCTCGGGGCGCTGGGTGCTCAGTGCTCAGGGTGCTGGGTGCTCAGTACTCAGGGTGCTGGGTGCTCAGTACTCGGGGTGCTGGGTACTCAGTGCTCAGGGTGCTGGGTGCTCAGTACTCAGGGTGCTCAGTGCTCAGTACTCGGGGTGCTGGGTGCTCAGTGCTCAGGGTGCTCAGTGCTCAGTACTCGGGGTGCTGTGTGCTCAGTGCTCAGGGTGCTCAGTGCTCAGTGCTCAGGGTGCTGGGTGCTCAGTGCTCGGGGCGCTGGGTGCTCAGTGCTCAGGGTGCTGGGTGCTCAGTGCTCAGGGTGCTGGGTACTCAGTGCTCAGGGTGCTGGGTGCTCAGTACTCAGGGTGCTGGGTGCTCATTACTCAGGGTGCTGGGTGCTCAGTGCTCGGGTGCTGGGTGCTCAGTGCTCGCGGTGCTGGGTGCTCAGTGCTCGGGGAGCTCGGTGCTCAGTACTCAGGGTGCTGGGTGCTCAGTGCTCGAGGTGCTCAATACTCAGGGTGCTGTGTGTTCAGTGCTCAGGGTGTTGGGTGCTCAGTACTCAGGGTGCTCGGTGCTTAGTACTCAGGGTGCTGGGTGCTCAGTACTCCGGGTGCTGGGTGCTCAGTGCTCGGGGTTCTCGGTGCTCAGTGCTCAAGGTGCTGGGTGCTCAGTACTCAGGGTGCTCATTGCTCAGGGTGCTGGGTGCTCAGTGCTCAGGGTGCTCGGTGCTCGGGGCACTGGGTGCTCAGTGCTCAGGGTGCTCAGAGCTCAGTACTCAGGGTGCTGGGTGCTCAGTGCTCGGGGTGCTCGGTGCTCAGTACTCAGGGTGCTGGGTGCTCAGTACTCAGGGTCCTGGGTGCTCAGTACTCGGGTGCTGGGTGCTCAGTGCTCAGGGTGCTGGGTGCTCAGTGCTCGGGGTGCAGGGTGCTCAGTGCTCAGTACTCAGGGTGCTGGGTGTTCAGTGCTCGGGGTGCTGTGTGCTCAGTGCTCTTTACTCAGGGTGTTGGGTGCTAAGTGCTGAGGGTGCTGGGTGCTCAGTACTCAGGGTCCTGGGTGCTCAGTACTCCGGTGCTGGGTGCTCAGTGCTCAGGGTGCTGGGTGCTCAGTGCTCGGGGTGCTGGGTGCTCAGTGCTCAGGGTGCTGGGTGCTCAGTACTCAGGGTGCTCAGGGCTCAGTACTCGGGGTGCTGGGTGCTCAGTGCTCAGGGTGCTCAGTGCTCAGTGCTCAGGGTGCCGGGTGCTCAGTGCTCGGGGCGCTGGGTGCTCAGTGCTCGGTGTGCTGGGTGCTCAGTACTCAGGGTGCTGGGTGCTCAGTACTCAGGGTGCTGGGTGCTCAGTGCTCAGGGTGCTGGGTGCTCAGTGCTCGGGGTGCTAAGTACTCAGGGTGCTGTGTGTTCAGTGCTCAGGGTACTGGGTGCTCAGTACTCAGGGTGATCGGTGCTTAGTACTCAGGGTGCTGGGTGCTCAGTACTCCGGGTGCTGGGTGCTCAGTGCTCGGGGTGCTCCGAGCTCAGTACTCAGGGTGATGGGTGCTCAGTTCTCGGGGTGATCGGTGCTCAGTACTCAGAGTGCTGGGTGCTCAGTGCTCGGGGTGCTCGGTGCTGAGTACATTGGGTGCTCACTACTCAGGGTGCTGGGTGCTCAGTGCTCAGTGTGCTGTGTGCTCAGTGCTCAGAGTGCTGGGTGCTCAGTGCTCAGGGTGCTGGGTGCTCAGTATTCAGGGTGCTGGGTGCTCAGTGCTCGGGGTGCTGGGTGCTCAGTGCTCAGGGTGCTGGGTGCTCAGTACTCAGGGTGCTGGGTGCTCAGTACTCGGGGTGCTGGGCGCTCAGTACTCAGGGTGCTGGGTGCTCAGTACTCAGGGTGCTGGGTGCTCAGTACTCGGGTGCTGGGTGCTCAGTGCTCGGGTGCTGGGTGCTCAGTGCTCGGGGTGCTGGGTGCTCAGTGCTCAGGGTGCTGGGTGCTCAGTGCTCAGGGTGCTGGGTGCTCAGTACTCGGGGTGCTGGGCGCTCAGTACTCAGGGTGCTGGGTGCTCAGTGCTCAGGGTGCTGGGTGCTCAGTGCTCAGGGTGCTGCGTGCTCAGTGCTCAGGGTGCTGGGTACTCAGTGCTCAGGGTGCTGGGTGCTCAGTACTCAGGGTGCTGGGTGCTCATTACTCAGGGTGCTGGGTGCTCAGTGCTCGGGTGCTGGGTGCTCAGTGCTCGCGGTGCTGGGTGCTCAGTGCTCGAGGTGCTCAGTACTCAGGGTGCTGTGTGTTCAGTGCTCAGGGTGCTGGGTGCTCAGTACTCAGGGTGCTCGGTGCTTAGTACTCAGGGTGCTGGGTGCTCAGTGCTCAGGGTGCTGTGTGCTCAGTGCTCAGGGTGCTGGGTGCTCAGTGCTCAGGCTGCTGGGTACACAGTACTCAGGGTGCTGGGTGCTCAGTGCTCGGGGTGCTATGTGCTCTGTGCTCGCGGTGCTGGGTGCTCAGTGCTCGGGGTGCTGGGTGCTCAGTGCTCGGGGTGCTATGTGCTCAGTGCTCGCGGTGCTGGGTGCTCAGTGCTCGGGGTGCTCGGTGCTCAGTACTCAGGGTGCTGGGTGATCAGTGCTCGAGGTGCTCAATACTCAGGGTGCTGTGTGTTCAGTGCTCGGGGCGCTGGGTGCTCAGTACTCCGGGTGCTGGGTGCTCAGTGCTCAGGTTGCTCGGTGCTCGGGGCACTGGGTGCTCAGTGCTCAGGGTGCTCGGAGCTCAGTACTCAGGGTGCTCATTGCTCAGGGTGCTGGGTGCTCAGTGCTCAGGGTACTCGGTGCTCGGGGCACTGGGTGCTCAGTGCTCAGGGTGCTCCGAGCTCAGTACTCAGGGTGCTGGGTGCTCAGTTCTCGGGGTGCTCGGTGCTCAGTACTCAGTGTGCTGGGTGCTCAGTGCTCGGGGTGCTCGGTGCTCAGTACGTTGGGTGCTCACTACTCAGGGTGCTGGGTACTCAGTGCTCAGGGTGCTGGGTGCTCGGTGCTCAGGGTGCTGGGTGCTCAGTACTCAGGGTGTTGGGTGCTCAGTGCTCGGGGTGCTGGGTGCTCAGTACTCAGGGTGCTGGGTGCTCAGTACTCAGGGTCCTGGGTGCTCAGTACTCGGGTGCTGTGTGTTCAGTGCTCAGGGTACTGGGTGCTCAGTACTCAGGGTGATCGGTGCTTAGTACTCAGGGTGCTGGGTGCTCAGTACTCCGGGTGCTGGGTGCTCAGTGCTCGGGGTGCTCCGAGCTCAGTACTCAGGGTGATGGGTGCTCAGTTCTCGGGGTGATCGGTGCTCAGTACTCAGAGTGCTGGGTGCTCAGTGCTCGGGGTGCTCGGTGCTGAGTACATTGGGTGCTCACTACTCAGGGTGCTGGGTGCTCAGTGCTCAGTGTGCTGGGTGCTCAGTGCTCAGGGTGCTGGGTGCTCAGTGCTCAGGGTGCTGGGTGCTCAGTACTCAGGGTGCTGGGTGCTCAGTACTCGGGGTGCTGGGCGCTCAGTACTCAGGGTGCTGGGTGCTCAGTACTCAGGGTGCTGGGTGCTCAGTACTCGGGTGCTGGGTGCTCAGTGCTCGGGTGCTGGGTGCTCAGTGCTCGGGGTGCTGGGTGCTCAGTGCTCAGGGTGCTGGGTGCTCAGTGCTCAGGGTGCTGGGTGCTCAGTACTCGGGGTGCTGGGCGCTCAGTACTCAGGGTGCTGGGTGCTCAGTGCTCAGGGTGCTGGGTGCTCAGTGCTCAGGGTGCTGCGTGCTCAGTGCTCAGGGTGCTGGGTACTCAGTGCTCAGGGTGCTGGGTGCTCAGTACTCAGGGTGCTGGGTGCTCATTACTCAGGGTGCTGGGTGCTCAGTGCTCGGGTGCTGGGTGCTCAGTGCTCGCGGTGCTGGGTGCTCAGTGCTCGAGGTGCTCAGTACTCAGGGTGCTGTGTGTTCAGTGCTCAGGGTGCTGGGTGCTCAGTACTCAGGGTGCTCGGTGCTTAGTACTCAGGGTGCTGGGTGCTCAGTGCTCAGGGTGCTGTGTGCTCAGTGCTCAGGGTGCTGGGTGCTCAGTGCTCAGGCTGCTGGGTACACAGTACTCAGGGTGCTGGGTGCTCAGTGCTCGGGGTGCTATGTGCTCTGTGCTCGCGGTGCTGGGTGCTCAGTGCTCGGGGTGCTGGGTGCTCAGTGCTCGGGGTGCTATGTGCTCAGTGCTCGCGGTGCTGGGTGCTCAGTGCTCGGGGTGCTCGGTGCTCAGTACTCAGGGTGCTGGGTGATCAGTGCTCGAGGTGCTCAATACTCAGGGTGCTGTGTGTTCAGTGCTCGGGGCGCTGGGTGCTCAGTACTCCGGGTGCTGGGTGCTCAGTGCTCAGGTTGCTCGGTGCTCGGGGCACTGGGTGCTCAGTGCTCAGGGTGCTCGGAGCTCAGTACTCAGGGTGCTCATTGCTCAGGGTGCTGGGTGCTCAGTGCTCAGGGTACTCGGTGCTCGGGGCACTGGGTGCTCAGTGCTCAGGGTGCTCCGAGCTCAGTACTCAGGGTGCTGGGTGCTCAGTTCTCGGGGTGCTCGGTGCTCAGTACTCAGTGTGCTGGGTGCTCAGTGCTCGGGGTGCTCGGTGCTCAGTACGTTGGGTGCTCACTACTCAGGGTGCTGGGTACTCAGTGCTCAGGGTGCTGGGTGCTCGGTGCTCAGGGTGCTGGGTGCTCAGTACTCAGGGTGTTGGGTGCTCAGTGCTCGGGGTGCTGGGTGCTCAGTACTCAGGGTGCTGGGTGCTCAGTACTCAGGGTCCTGGGTGCTCAGTACTCGGGTGCTGTGTGTTCAGTGCTCAGGGTACTGGGTGCTCAGTACTCAGGGTGATCGGTGCTTAGTACTCAGGGTGCTGGGTGCTCAGTACTCCGGGTGCTGGGTGCTCAGTGCTCGGGGTGCTCCGAGCTCAGTACTCAGGGTGATGGGTGCTCAGTTCTCGGGGTGATCGGTGCTCAGTACTCAGAGTGCTGGGTGCTCAGTGCTCGGGGTGCTCGGTGCTGAGTACATTGGGTGCTCACTACTCAGGGTGCTGGGTGCTCAGTGCTCAGTGTGCTGGGTGCTCAGTGCTCAGGGTGCTGGGTGCTCAGTGCTCAGGGTGCTGGGTGCTCAGTATTCAGGGTGCTGGGTGCTCAGTGCTCGGGGTGCTGGGTGCTCAGTGCTCAGGGTGCTGGGTGCTCAGTACTCAGGGTGCTGGGTGCTCAGTACTCGGGGTGCTGGGCGCTCAGTACTCAGGGTGCTGGGTGCTCAGTGCTCGGGGTGCTGGGTGCTCAGTGCTCAGGGTGCTGGGTGCTCAGTACTCAGGGTGCTCAGTGCTCAGTACTCGGGGTGCTGGGTGCTCAGTGCTCAGGGTGCTCAGTGCTCAGTACTCGTTGTGCTGTGTGCTCAGTGCTCCGGGTGCTCAGTGCTCAGTGCTCGGGGTGCTGGGTGCTCAGTACTCAGGGTGCTGGGTGCTCATTACTCAGGGTGCTGGGTGCTCAGTGCTCGGGTGCTGGGTGCTCAGTGCTCAGGGTGCTGCGTGCTCAGTGCTCAGGGTGCTGGGTACTCAGTGCTCAGGGTGCTGGGTGCTCAGTACTCAGGGTGCTGGGTGCTCATTACTCAGGGTGCTGGGTGCTCAGTGCTCGGGTGCTGGGTGCTCAGTGCTCGCGGTGCTGGGTGCTCAGTGCTCGAGGTGCTCAGTACTCAGGGTGCTGTGTGTTCAGTGCTCAGGGTGCTGGGTGCTCAGTACTCAGGGTGCTCGGTGCTTAGTACTCAGGGTGCTGGGTGCTCAGTGCTCAGGGTGTTGTGTGCTCAGTGCTCAGGGTGCTGGGTGCTCAGTGCTCAGGCTGCTGGGTACACAGTACTCAGGGTGCTGGGTGCTCAGTGCTCGGGGTGCTATGTGCTCTGTGCTCGCGGTGCTGGGTGCTCAGTGCTCGGGGTGCTGGGTGCTCAGTGCTCGGGGTGCTATGTGCTCAGTGCTCGCGGTGCTGGGTGCTCAGTGCTCGCAGTGCTGGGTGCTCAGTGCTCGGGGTGCTCGGTGCTCAGTACTCAGGGTGCTGGGTGCTCAGTGCTCGAGGTGCTCAGTACTCAGGGTGCTGTGTGTTCAGTGCTCGGGGTGCTGGGTACTCAGTGCTCAAGGTGCTGGGTGCTCAGTACTCAGGGTGCTCATTGCTCAGGGTGCTGTGTGCTCAGTGCTCAGGGTGCTCGGTGCTCGGGGCACTGGGTGCTCAGTGCTCAGGGTGCTCAGAGCTCAGTACTCAGGGTGCTGGGTGCTCAGTGCTCGGGGTGCTCGGTGCTCAGTACTCAGGGTGCTGGGTGCTCAGTGCTCGGGGTGCTCGGTGCTCAGTACGTTGGGTGCTCACTACTCAGGGTGCTGGGTGCTCAGTGCTCAGGGTGCTGGGGTCTCGGTGCTCAGGGTGCTGGGTGCTCAGTACTCAGGGTGCTGGGTGCTCAGTGCTCAGGGTGCTGGGTACTCAGTGCTCAGGGTGCTGGGTGCTCAGTACTCAGGGTGCTGGGTGCTCAGTGCTCAGTACTCAGGGTGCTGGGTGCTCAGTGCTCAGGGTGCTGGGTGCTCAGTGCTCAGGGTGCTAGGTGCTCAGTGCTCAGGGTGCTGGGTACTCAGTGCTCAGGGTGCTGGGTGCTCAGTACTCAGGGTGCTCAGTGCTCAGTACTCGGGGTGCTGGGTGCTCAGTGCTCAGGGTGCTCAGTGCTCAGTACTCGGGGTGCTGTGTGCTCAGTGCTCAGGGTGCTCAGTGCTCAGTGCTCAGGGTGCTGGGTGCTCAGTGCTCGGGGCGCTGGGTGCTCAGTGCTCAGGGTGCTGGGTGCTCAGTACTCAGGGTGCTGGGTGCTCAGTACTCGGGGTGCTGGGTACTCAGTGCTCAGGGTGCTGGGTGCTCAGTACTCAGGGTGCTCAGTGCTCAGTACTCGGGGTGCTGGGTGCTCAGTGCTCAGGGTGCTCAGTGCTCAGTACTCGGGGTGCTGTGTGCTCAGTGCTCAGGGTGCTCAGTGCTCAGTGCTCAGGGTGCTGGGTGCTCAGTGCTCGGGGCGCTGGGTGCTCAGTGCTCAGGGTGCTGGGTGCTCAGTGCTCAGGGTGCTGGGTACTCAGTGCTCAGGGTGCTGGGTGCTCAGTACTCAGGGTGCTGGGTGCTCATTACTCAGGGTGCTGGGTGCTCAGTGCTCGGGTGCTGGGTGCTCAGTGCTCGCGGTGCTGGGTGCTCAGTGCTCGGGGAGCTCGGTGCTCAGTACTCAGGGTGCTGGGTGCTCAGTGCTCGAGGTGCTCAATACTCAGGGTGCTGTGTGTTCAGTGCTCAGGGTGTTGGGTGCTCAGTACTCAGGGTGCTCGGTGCTTAGTACTCAGGGTGCTGGGTGCTCAGTACTCCGGGTGCTGGGTGCTCAGTGCTCGGGGTTCTCGGTGCTCAGTGCTCAAGGTGCTCTGTGCTCAGTACTCAGGGTGCTCATTGCTCAGGGTGCTGGGTGCTCAGTGCTCAGGGTGCTCGGTGCTCGGGGCACTGGGTGCTCAGTGCTCAGGGTGCTCAGAGCTCAGTACTCAGGGTGCTGGGTGCTCAGTGCTCGGGGTGCTCGGTGCTCAGTACTCAGGGTGCTGGGTGCTCAGTACTCAGGGTCCTGGGTGCTCAGTACTCGGGTGCTGGGTGCTCAGTGCTCAGGGTGCTGGGTGCTCAGTGCTCGGGGTGCAGGGTGCTCAGTGCTCAGTACTCAGGGTGCTGGGTGTTCAGTGCTCGGGGTGCTGTGTGCTCAGTGCTCTTTACTCAGGGTGTTGGGTGCTAAGTGCTCAGGGTGCTGGGTGCTCAGTACTCAGGGTCCTGGGTGCTCAGTACTCCGGTGCTGGGTGCTCAGTGCTCAGGGTGCTGGGTGCTCAGTGCTCGGGGTGCTGGGTGCTCAGTGCTCAGTACCCAGGGTGCTGGGTGTTCAGTGCTCGGGGTGCTGGGTTCTCAGTGCTCAGTACTCAGGGTGTTGGGTGCTAAGTGCTCAGGGTGCTGGGTGCTCAGTGCTCAGGGTGCTGGGTGCTCAGTACTCAGGGTGCTCAGGGCTCAGTACTCGGGGTGCTGGGTGCTCAGTGCTCAGGGTGCTCAGTGCTCAGTGCTCAGGGTGCCGGGTGCTCAGTGCTCGGGGCGCTGGGTGCTCAGTGCTCGGTGTGCTGGGTGCTCAGTACTCAGGGTGCTGGGTGCTCAGTACTCAGGGTGCTGGGTGCTCAGTGCTCAGGGTGCTGGGTGCTCAGTGCTCGGGGTGCTAAGTACTCAGGGTGCTGTGTGTTCAGTGCTCAGGGTACTGGGTGCTCAGTACTCAGGGTGATCGGTGCTTAGTACTCAGGGTGCTGGGTGCTCAGTACTCCGGGTGCTGGGTGCTCAGTGCTCGGGGTGCTCCGAACTCAGTACTCAGGGTGATGGGTGCTCCGTTCTCGGGGTGATCGGTGCTCAGTACTCAGAGTGCTGGGTGCTCAGTGCTCGGGGTGCTCGGTGCTGAGTACATTGGGTGCTCACTACTCAGGGTGCTGGGTGCTCAGTGCTCAGTGTGCTGGGTGCTCAGTGCTCAGGGTGCTGGGTGCTCAGTGCTCAGGGTGCTGGGTGCTCAGTATTCAGGGTGCTGGGTGCTCAGTGCTCGGGGTGCTGGGTGCTCAGTGCTCAGGGTGCTGGGTGCTCAGTACTCAGGGTGCTGGGTGCTCAGTACTCGGGGTGCTGGGCGCTCAGTACTCAGGGTGCTGGGTGCTCAGTACTCAGGGTGCTGGGTGCTCAGTACTCGGGTGCTGGGTGCTCAGTGCTCAGGGTGCTGGGTGCTCAGTGCTCGGGGTGCTGGGTGCTCAGTACTCAGGGTGCTGGGTGCTCAGTGCTCGTTGTGCTGGGTGCTCAGTGCTCAGTACTCAGGGTGCTGGGTGTTCAGTGCTCAGGGTGCTGTGTGCTCAGTGCTCAGGGTGCTAAGTACTCAGGGTGCTGGGTGCTCAGTACTCCGGGTGCTGGGTGCTCAGTGCTCGGGGTTCTCGGTGCTCAGTGCTCAAGGTGCTGGGTGCTCAGTACTCAGGGTGCTCATTGCTCAGGGTGCTGGGTGCTCAGTGCTCAGGGTGCTCGGTGCACGGGGCACTGGGTGCTCAGTGCTCAGGGTGCTCAGAGCTCAGTACTCAGGATGCTGGGTGCTCAGTGCTCGGGGTGCTCGGTGCTCAGTACTCAGGGTGCTGGGTGCTCAGTACTCAGGGTCCTGGGTGCTCAGTACTCGGGTGCTGGGTGCTCAGTGCTCAGGGTGCTGGGTGCTCAGTGCTCGGGTTGCTGGGTGCTCAGTGCTCAGTACTCAGGGTGCTGGGTGTTCAGTGCTCGGGGTGCTGGGTGCTCAGTGCTCAGTACTCAGGGTGTTGGGTGCTAAGTGCTCAGGGTGCTGGGTGCTCAGTACTCAGGGTCCTGGGTGCTAAGTACTCGGGTGCTGGGTGCTCAGTGCTCAGGGTGCTGGGTGCTCAGTGCTCGGGGTGCTGGATGCTCAGTGCTCAGTACCCAGGGTGCTGGGTGTTCAGTGCTCGGGGTGCTGGGTTCTCAGTGCTCAGTACTCAGGGTGTTGGGTGCTAAGTGCTCAGGGTGCTGGGTGCTCAGTGCTCAGGGTGCTGGGTGCTCAGTACTCAGGGTGCTCAGGGCTCAGTACTCGGGGTGCTGGGTGCTCAGTGCTCAGGGTGCTCAGTGCTCAGTGCTCAGGGTGCCGGGTGCTCAGTGCTCGGGGCGCTGGGTGCTCAGTGCTCGGTGTGCTGGGTGCTCAGTACTCAGGGTGCTGGGTGCTCAGTACTCAGGGTGCTGGGTGCTCAGTGCTCAGGGTGCTGGGTGCTCAGTGCTCGGGGTGCTAAGTACTCAGGGTGCTGTGTGTTCAGTGCTCAGGGTACTGGGTGCTCAGTACTCAGGGTGATCGGTGCTTAGTACTCAGGGTGCTGGGTGCTCAGTACTCCGGGTGCTGGGTGCTCAGTGCTCGGGGTGCTCCGAGCTCAGTACTCAGGGTGATGGGTGCTCAGTTCTCGGGGTGATCGGTGCTCAGTACTCAGAGTGCTGGGTGCTCAGTGCTCGGGGTGCTCGGTGCTGAGTACATTGGGTGCTCACTACTCAGGGTGCTGGGTGCTCAGTGCTCAGTGTGCTGTGTGCTCAGTGCTCAGAGTGCTGGGTGCTCAGTGCTCAGGGTGCTGGGTGCTCAGTATTCAGGGTGCTGGGTGCTCAGTGCTCGGGGTGCTGGGTGCTCAGTGCTCAGGGTGCTGGGTGCTCAGTACTCAGGGTGCTGGGTGCTCAGTACTCGGGGTGCTGGGCGCTCAGTACTCAGGGTGCTGGGTGCTCAGTACTCAGGGTGCTGGGTGCTCAGTACTCGGGTGCTGGGTGCTCAGTGCTCGGGTGCTGGGTGCTCAGTGCTCGGGGTGCTGGGTGCTCAGTGCTCAGGGTGCTGGGTGCTCAGTGCTCAGGGTGCTGGGTGCTCAGTACTCGGGGTGCTGGGCGCTCAGTACTCAGGGTGCTGGGTGCTCAGTGCTCAGGGTGCTGGGTGCTCAGTGCTCAGGGTGCTGCGTGCTCAGTGCTCAGGGTGCTGGGTACTCAGTGCTCAGGGTGCTGGGTGCTCAGTACTCAGGGTGCTGGGTGCTCATTACTCAGGGTGCTGGGTGCTCAGTGCTCGGGTGCTGGGTGCTCAGTGCTCGCGGTGCTGGGTGCTCAGTGCTCGAGGTGCTCAGTACTCAGGGTGCTGTGTGTTCAGTGCTCAGGGTGCTGGGTGCTCAGTACTCAGGGTGCTCGGTGCTTAGTACTCAGGGTGCTGGGTGCTCAGTGCTCAGGGTGCTGTGTGCTCAGTGCTCAGGGTGCTGGGTGCTCAGTGCTCAGGCTGCTGGGTACACAGTACTCAGGGTGCTGGGTGCTCAGTGCTCGGGGTGCTATGTGCTCTGTGCTCGCGGTGCTGGGTGCTCAGTGCTCGGGGTGCTGGGTGCTCAGTGCTCGGGGTGCTATGTGCTCAGTGCTCGCGGTGCTGGGTGCTCAGTGCTCGGGGTGCTCGGTGCTCAGTACTCAGGGTGCTGGGTGATCAGTGCTCGAGGTGCTCAATACTCAGGGTGCTGTGTGTTCAGTGCTCGGGGCGCTGGGTGCTCAGTACTCCGGGTGCTGGGTGCTCAGTGCTCAGGTTGCTCGGTGCTCGGGGCACTGGGTGCTCAGTGCTCAGGGTGCTCGGAGCTCAGTACTCAGGGTGCTCATTGCTCAGGGTGCTGGGTGCTCAGTGCTCAGGGTACTCGGTGCTCGGGGCACTGGGTGCTCAGTGCTCAGGGTGCTCCGAGCTCAGTACTCAGGGTGCTGGGTGCTCAGTTCTCGGGGTGCTCGGTGCTCAGTACTCAGTGTGCTGGGTGCTCAGTGCTCGGGGTGCTCGGTGCTCAGTACGTTGGGTGCTCACTACTCAGGGTGCTGGGTACTCAGTGCTCAGGGTGCTGGGTGCTCGGTGCTCAGGGTGCTGGGTGCTCAGTACTCAGGGTGTTGGGTGCTCAGTGCTCGGGGTGCTGGGTGCTCAGTACTCAGGGTGCTGGGTGCTCAGTACTCAGGGTCCTGGGTGCTCAGTACTCGGGTGCTGTGTGTTCAGTGCTCAGGGTACTGGGTGCTCAGTACTCAGGGTGATCGGTGCTTAGTACTCAGGGTGCTGGGTGCTCAGTACTCCGGGTGCTGGGTGCTCAGTGCTCGGGGTGCTCCGAGCTCAGTACTCAGGGTGATGGGTGCTCAGTTCTCGGGGTGATCGGTGCTCAGTACTCAGAGTGCTGGGTGCTCAGTGCTCGGGGTGCTCGGTGCTGAGTACATTGGGTGCTCACTACTCAGGGTGCTGGGTGCTCAGTGCTCAGTGTGCTGGGTGCTCAGTGCTCAGGGTGCTGGGTGCTCAGTGCTCAGGGTGCTGGGTGCTCAGTATTCAGGGTGCTGGGTGCTCAGTGCTCGGGGTGCTGGGTGCTCAGTGCTCAGGGTGCTGGGTGCTCAGTACTCAGGGTGCTGGGTGCTCAGTACTCGGGGTGCTGGGCGCTCAGTACTCAGGGTGCTGGGTGCTCAGTACTCAGGGTGCTGGGTGCTCAGTACTCGGGTGCTGGGTGCTCAGTGCTCAGGGTGCTGGGTGCTCAGTGCTCGGGGTGCTGGGTGCTCAGTGCTCAGTACTCAGGGTGCTGGGTGCTCAGTGCTCGTTGTGCTGGGTGCTCAGTGCTCAGTACTCAGGGTGCTGGGTGTTCAGTGCTCAGGGTGCTGTGTGCTCAGTGCTCAGGGTGCTGGGTACTCAGTGCTCAGGGTGCTGGGTGCTCAGTACTCAGGGTGCTGGGTGCTCATTACTCATGGTGCTGGGTGCTCAGTGCTCGGGTGCTGGGTGCTCAGTGCTCGCGGTGCTGGGTGCTCAGTGCTCGAGGTGCTCAGTACTCAGGGTGCTGTGTGTTCAGTGCTCAGGGTGCTGGGTGCTCAGTACTCAGGGTGCTCGGTGCTTAGTACTCAGGGTGCTGGGTGCTCAGTGCTCAGGGTGTTGTGTGCTCAGTGCTCAGGGTGCTGGGTGCTCAGTGCTCAGGCTGCTGGGTACACAGTACTCAGGGTGCTGGGTGCTCAGTGCTCGGGGTGCTATGTGCTCTGTGCTCGCGGTGCTGGGTGCTCAGTGCTCGGGGTGCTGGGTGCTCAGTGCTCGGGGTGCTATGTGCTCAGTGCTCGCGGTGCTGGGTGCTCAGTGCTCGCAGTGCTGGGTGCTCAGTGCTCGGGGTGCTCGGTGCTCAGTACTCAGGGTGCTGGGTGCTCAGTGCTCGAGGTGCTCAGTACTCAGGGTGCTGTGTGTTCAGTGCTCGGGGCGCTGGGTGCTCAGTACTCCGGGTGCTGGGTGCTCAGTGCTCAGGCTGCTCGGTGCTCAGTACTCAGGGTGCTGGGTGCTCAGTGCTCGAGGTGCTCAATACTCAGGGTGCTGTGTGTTCAGTGCTCAGGGTGCTGGGTGCTCAGTACTCAGGGTGCTCGGTGCTTAGTACTCAGGGTGCTGGGTGCTCAGTACTCCGGGTGCTGGGTGCTCAGTGCTCGGGGTTCTCGGTGCTCAGTGCTCAAGGTGCTGGGTGCTCAGTACTCAGGGTGCTCATTGCTCAGGGTGCTGGGTGCTCAGTGCTCAGGGTGCTCGGTGCTCGGGGCACTGGGTGCTCAGTGCTCAGGGTGCTCAGAGCTCAGTACTCAGGGTGCTGGGTGCTCAGTGCTCGGGGTGCTCGGTGCTCAGTACTCAGGGTGCTGGGTGCTCAGTACTCAGGGTCCTGGGTGCTCAGTACTCGGGTGCTGGGTGCTCAGTGCTCAGGGTGCTGGGTGCTCAGTGCTCGGGGTGCTGGGTGCTCAGTGCTCAGTACTCAGGGTGCTGGGTGTTCAGTGCTCGGGGTGCTGGGTGCTCAGTGCTCAGGGTGCTGGGTGCTCAGTATTCAGGGTGCTGGGTGCTCAGTGCTCAGGGTGCTGGGTGCTCAGTATTCAGGGTGCTGGGTGCTCAGTGCTCGGGGTGCTGGGTGCTCAGTGCTCAGGGTGCTGGGTGCTCAGTACTCAGGGTGCTGGGTGCTCAGTACTCGGGGTGCTGGGCGCTCAGTACTCAGGGTGCTGGGTGCTCAGTACTCAGGGTGCTGGGTGCTCAGTACTCGGGTGCTGGGTGCTCAGTGCTCAGGGTGCTGGGTGCTCAGTGCTCGGGGTGCTGGGTGCTCAGTGCTCAGTACTCAGGGTGCTGGGTGCTCAGTGCTCGTTGTGCTGGGTGCTCAGTGCTCAGTACTCAGGGTGCTGGGTGTTCAGTGCTCAGGGTGCTGTGTGCTCAGTGCTCAGGGTGCTGCGTGCTCAGTGCTCAGGGTGCTGGGTACTCAGTGCTCAGGGTGCTGGGTGCTCAGTACTCAGGGTGCTGGGTGCTCATTACTCAGGGTGCTGGGTGCTCAGTGCTCGGGTGCTGGGTGCTCAGTGCTCGCGGTGCTGGGTGCTCAGTGCTCGAGGTGCTCAGTACTCAGGGTGCTGTGTGTTCAGTGCTCAGGGTGCTGGGTGCTCAGTACTCAGGGTGCTCGGTGCTTAGTACTCAGGGTGCTGGGTGCTCAGTGCTCAGGGTGTTGTGTGCTCAGTGCTCAGGGTGCTGGGTGCTCAGTGCTCAGGCTGCTGGGTACACAGTACTCAGGGTGCTGGGTGCTCAGTGCTCGGGGTGCTATGTGCTCTGTGCTCGCGGTGCTGGGTGCTCAGTGCTCGGGGTGCTGGGTGCTCAGTGCTCGGGGTGCTATGTGCTCAGTGCTCGCGGTGCTGGGTGCTCAGTGCTCGCAGTGCTGGGTGCTCAGTGCTCGGGGTGCTCGGTGCTCAGTACTCAGGGTGCTGGGTGCTCAGTGCTCGAGGTGCTCAGTACTCAGGGTGCTGTGTGTTCAGTGCTCGGGGCGCTGGGTGCTCAGTACTCCGGGTGCTGGGTGCTCAGTGCTCAGGCTGCTCGGTGCTCAGTACTCAGGGTGCTGGGTGCTCAGTGCTCGAGGTGCTCAATACTCAGGGTGCTGTGTGTTCAGTGCTCAGGGTGCTGGGTGCTCAGTACTCAGGGTGCTCGGTGCTTAGTACTCAGGGTGCTGGGTGCTCAGTACTCCGGGTGCTGGGTGCTCAGTGCTCGGGGTTCTCGGTGCTCAGTGCTCAAGGTGCTGGGTGCTCAGTACTCAGGGTGCTCATTGCTCAGGGTGCTGGGTGCTCAGTGCTCAGGGTGCTCGGTGCTCGGGGCACTGGGTGCTCAGTGCTCAGGGTGCTCAGAGCTCAGTACTCAGGGTGCTGGGTGCTCAGTGCTCGGGGTGCTCGGTGCTCAGTACTCAGGGTGCTGGGTGCTCAGTACTCAGGGTCCTGGGTGCTCAGTACTCGGGTGCTGGGTGCTCAGTGCTCAGGGTGCTGGGTGCTCAGTGCTCGGGGTGCTGGGTGCTCAGTGCTCAGTACTCAGGGTGCTGGGTGTTCAGTGCTCGGGGTGCTGGGTGCTCAGTGCTCAGTACTCAGGGTGCTGGGTGTTCAGTGCTCGGGGTGCTGGGTGCTCAGTGCTCAGTACTCAGGGTGTTGGGTGCTAAGTGCTCAGGGTGCTGGGTGCTCAGTACTCAGGGTCCTGGGTGCTCAGTACTCGGGTGCTGGGTGCTCAGTGCTCAGGGTGCTGGGTGCTCAGTGCTCGGGGTGCTGGGTGCTCAGTGCTCAGTACCCAGGGTGCTGGGTGTTCAGTGCTCGGGGTGCTGGGTTCTCAGTGCTCAGTACTCAGGGTGTTGGGTGCTAAGTGCTCAGGGTGCTGGGTGCTCAGTGCTCAGGGTGCTGGGTGCTCAGTACTCAGGGTGCTCAGGGCTCAGTACTCGGGGTGCTGGGTGCTCAGTGCTCAGGGTGCTCAGTGCTCAGTGCTCAGGGTGCCGGGTGCTCAGTGCTCGGGGCGCTGGGTGCTCAGTGCTCGGTGTGCTGGGTGCTCAGTACTCAGGGTGCTGGGTGCTCAGTACTCAGGGTGCTGGGTGCTCAGTGCTCAGGGTGCTGGGTGCTCAGTGCTCGGGGTGCAAAGTACTCAGGGTGCTGTGTGTTCAGTGCTCAGGGTACTGGGTGCTCAGTACTCAGGGTGATCGGTGCTTAGTACTCAGGGTGCTGGGTGCTCAGTACTCCGGGTGCTGGGTGCTCAGTGCTCGGGGTGCTCCGAGCTCAGTACTCAGGGTGATGGGTGCTCAGTTCTCGGGGTGATCGGTGCTCAGTACTCAGAGAGCTGGGTGCTCAGTGCTCGGGGTGCTCGGTGCTGAGTACATTGGGTGCTCACTACTCAGGGTGCTGGGTGCTCAGTGTGCTGGGTGCTCAGTGCTCAGGGTGCTGGGTGCTCAGTGCTCAGGGTGCTGGGTGCTCAGTATTCAGGGTGCTGGGTGCTCAGTGCTCGGGGTGCTGGGTGCTCAGTGCTCAGGGTGCTGGGTGCTCAGTACTCAGGGTGCTGGGTGCTCAGTACTCGGGGTGCTGGGCGCTCAGTACTCAGGGTGCTGGGTGCTCAGTACTCAGTGTGCTGGGTGCTCAGTACTCGGGTGCTGGGTGCTCAGTGCTCAGGGTGCTGGGTGCTCAGTGCTCGGGGTGCTGGGTGCTCAGTGCTCAGTACTCAGGGTGCTGGGTGCTCAGTGCTCTTTGTGCTGGGTGCTCAGTGCTCAGTACTCAGGGTGCTGGGTGTTCAGTGCTCAGGGTGCTGTGTGCTCAGTGCTCAGGGTGCTGCGTGCTCAGTGCTCAGGGTGCTGGGTACTCAGTGCTCAGGGTGCTGGGTGCTCAGTACTCAGGGTGCTGGGTGCTCATTACTCAGGGTGCTGGGTGCTCAGTGCTCGGGTGCTGGGTGCTCAGTGCTCGCGGTGCTGGGTGCTCAGTGCTCGAGGTGCTCAGTACTCAGGGTGCTGTGTGTTCAGTGCTCAGGGTGCTGGGTGCTCAGTACTCAGGGTGCTCGGTGCTTAGTACTCAGGGTGCTGGGTGCTCAGTGCTCAGGGTGTTGTGTGCTCAGTGCTCAGGGTGCTGGGTGCTCAGTGCTCAGGCTGCTGGGTACACAGTACTCAGGGTGCTGGGTGCTCAGTGCTCGGGGTGCTAGGTGCTCTGTGCTCGCGGTGCTGGGTGCTCAGTGCTCGGGGTGCTGGGTGCTCAGTGCTCGGGGTGCTATGTGCTCAGTGCTCGCGGTGCTGGGTGCTCAGTGCTCGGGGTGCTCGGTGCTCAGTACTCAGGGTGCTGGGTGCTCAGTGCTCAAGGTGCTCAGTACTCAGGGTGCTGTGTGTTCAGTGCTCGGGGCGCTGGGTGCTCAGTACTCCGGGTGCTGGGTGCTCAGTGCTCAGGGTGCTCGGTGCTCAGTGCTCGTTGCGCTGGGTGCTCAGTGCTCAGTACTCAGGGTGCTGGGTGTTCAGTGCTCAGGGAGCTGTGTGCTCAGTGCTCAGGGTGCTGCGTGCTCAGTGCTCAGGGTGCTGGGTACTCAGTGCTCAGGGTGCTGGGTGCTCAGTACTCAGGGTGCTGGGTGCTCATTACTCAGGGTGCTGGGTGCTCAGTGCTCGGGTGCTGGGTGCTCAGTGCTCGCGGTGCTGGGTGCTCAGTGCTCGAGGTGCTCAGTACTCAGGGTGCTGTGTGTTCAGTGCTCAGGGTGCTGGGTGCTCAGTGCTCAGGGTGCTGTGTGCTCAGTGCTCAGGGTGCTGGGTGCTCAGTGCTCAGGCTGCTGGGTACACAGTACTCAGGGTGCTGGGTGCTCAGTGCTCGGGGTGCTATGTGCTCTGTGCTCGCGGTGCTGGGTGCTCAGTGCTCGGGGTGCTGGGTGCTCAGTGCTCGGGGTGCTATGTGCTCAGTGCTCGCGGTGCTGGGTGCTCAGTGCTCGAGGTGCTCAGTACTCAGGGTGCTGGGTGCTCAGTGCTCGAGGTGCTCAGTACTCAGGGTGCTGTGTGTTCAGTGCTCTGGGCGCTGGGTGCTCAGTACTCTGGGTGCTGGGTGCTCAGTGCTCAGGGTGCTCGGTGCTCGGGGCACTGGGTGCTCAGTGCTCAGGGTGCTCGGAGCTCAGTACTCAGGGTGCTGGGTGCTCAGTGCTCGGGGTGCTCGGTGCTCAGTACTCAGGGTGCTGGGTGCTCAGTACTCAGGGTGCTCATTGCTCAGGGTGCTGGGTGCTCAGTGCTCAGGGTGCTCGGTGCTCGGGGCACTGGGTGCTCAGTGCTCAGGGTGCTCGGAGCTCAGTACTCAGGGTGCTGGGTGCTCAGTTCTCGGGGTGCTCGGTGCTCAGTACTCAGGGTGCTGGGTGCTCAGTGCTCGGGGTGCTCGGTGCTCAGTACGTTGGGTGCTCACTACTCAGGGTGCTGGGTACTCAGTGCTCAGGGTGCTGGGTGCTCGGTGCTCAGGGTGCTGGGTGCTCAGTACTCAGGGTGTTGGGTGCTCAGTGCTCGGGGTGCTGGGTGCTCAGTACTCAGGGTGCTGGGTGCTCAGTACTCAGGGTCCTGGGTGCTCAGTACTCGGGTGCTGGGTGCTCAGTGCTCAGGGTGCTGGGTGCTCAGTGCTCGGGGTGCTGGGTGCTCAGTGCTCAGTACTCAGGGTGCTGGGTGTTCAGTGCTCGGGGTGCTGGGTGCTCAGTGCTCAGTACTCAGGGTGTTGGGTGCTCATTGCTCAGGGTGCTGGGTGCTCAGTGCTCAGGGTGCTGGGTGCTCAGTACTCAGGGTGCTCAGGGCTCAGTACTCGGGGTGCTGGGTGCTCAGTGCTCAGGGTGCTCAGTGCTCAGTGCTCAGGGTGCTGGGTGTTCAGTACTCAGGGTGCTGGGTGCTCAGTACTCAGGGTGCTGGGTGCTCAGTGCTCAGGGTGCTGGGTGCTCAGTGCTCGGGGTGCTCAGTACTCAGGGTGCTGTGTGTTCAGTGCTCAGGGTACTGGGTGCTCAGTACTCAGGGTGATCGGTGCTTAGTACTCAGGGTGCTGGGTGCTCAGTACTCCGGGTGCTGGGTGCTCAGTGCTCGGGGTGCTCCGAGCTCAGTACTCAGGGTGATGGGTGCTCAGTTCTCGGGGTGATCGGTGCTCAGTACTCAGAGTGCTGGGTGCTCAGTGCTCGGAGTGCTCGGTGCTGAGTACATTGGGTGCTCACTACTCAGGGTGCTGGGTGCTCAGTGCTCAGTGTGCTGGGTGCTCAGTGCTCAGGGTGCTGGGTGCTCAGTGCTCAGGGTGCTGGGTGCTCAGTATTCAGGGTGCTGGGTGCTCAGTGCTCGGGGTGCTGGGTGCTCAGTGCTCAGGGTGCTGGGTGCTCAGTACTCAGGGTGCTGGGTGCTCAGTACTCGGGGTGCTGGGTGCTCAGTACTGAGGGTGCTGGGTGCTCAGTACTCAGGGTGCTGGGTGCTCAGTACTCGGGTGCTGGGTGCTCAGTGCTCAGGGTGCTGGGTGCTCAGTGCTCGGGGTGCTGGGTGCTCAGTGCTCAGTACTCAGGGTGCTGGGTGCTCAGTGCTCGTTGTGCTGGGTGCTCAGTGCTCAGTACTCAGGGTGCTGTGTGTTCAGTGCTCAGGGTGCTGGGTGCTCAGTACTCAGGGTGCTCGGTGCTTAGTACTCAGGGTGCTGGGTGCTCAGAACTCCGGGTGCTGGGTGCTCAGTGCTCAGGGTTCTCAGTGCTCAGTGCTCAAGGTGCTGGGTGCTCAGTACTCATGGTGCTCATTGCTCAGGGTGCTGGGTGCTCAGTGCTCAGGGTGCTCGGTGCTCGGGGCACTGTGTGCTCAGTGCTCAGGGTGCTCAGAGCTCAGTACTCAGGGTGCTGGGTGCTCCGTGCTCGGGGTGCTCGGTGCTCAGTACTCAGGGTGCTGTGTGTTCAGTGCTCGAGGTGCTCAATACTCAGGGTGCTGTGTGTTCAGTGCTCAGGGTGCTGGGTGCTCAGTACTCAGGGTGCTCGGTGCTTAGTACTCAGGGTGCTGGGTGCTCAGTACTCCGGGTGCTGGGTGCTCAGTGCTCGGGGTGCTCAATACTCAGGGTGCTGTGTGTTCAGTGCTCAGGGTGCTGGGTGCTCAGTACTCAGGGTGCTCGGTGCTTAGTACTCAGGGTGCTGGGTGCTCAGTACTCCGGGTGCTGGGTGCTCAGTGCTCGGGGTTCTCGGTGCTCAGTGCTCAAGGTGCTGGGTCCTCAGTACTCAGGGTGCTCATTGCTCAGGGTGCTGGGTGCTCAGTGCTCAGCGTGCTCGGTGCTCGGGGCACTGGGTGCTCAGTGCTCAGGGTGCTCAGAGCTCAGTACTCAGGGTGCTGGGTGCTCAGTGCTCGGGGTGCTCGGTGCTCAGTACTCAGGGTGCTGGGTGCTCAGTGCTCGGGGTGCTCGGTGCTCAGTACGTTGGGTGCTCACTACTCAGGGTGCTGGGTGCTCAGTGCTCAGGGTGCTGGGTGCTCGGTGCTCAGGGTGCTGGGTGCTCAGTACTCAGGGTGCTGGGTGCTCAGTGCTCAGGGTGCTGGGTACTCAGTGCTCAGGGTGCTGGGTGCTCAGTACTCAGGGTGCTTAGTGCTCAGTACTCGGGGTGCTGTGTGTTCAGTGCTCGGGGTGCTGGGTGCTCAGTGCTCAGTACTCAGGGTGCTGGGTGCTCAGTGCTCAGGGTGCTGGGTGCTCAGTGCTCAGGGTGCTGGGTGCTCAGTGCTCAGGGTGCTGGGTACTCAATGCTCAAGGTGCTGGGTGCTCAGTATTCAGGGTGCTCATTGCTCAGGGTGCTGGGTGCTCAGTGCTCAGGGTGCTCGGTGCTCGGGGCACTGGGTGCTCAGTGCTCAGGGTGCTCAGAGCTCAGTACTCAGGGTGCTGGGTGCTCAGTGCTCGGGGTGCTCGGTGCTCAGTACTTAGGGTGCTGGGTGCTCAGTGCACGGGGTGCTCGGTGCTCAGTACGTTGGGTGCTCACTACTCAGGGTGCTGGGTGCTCAGTGCTCAGGGTGCTGGGTGCTCGGTGCTCAGGGTGCTGGGTGCTCAGAACTCAGGGTGCTGGGTGCTCAGTGCTCAGGGTGCTGGGTACTCAGTGCTCAGGGTGCTGGGTGCTCAGTACTCAGGGTGCTCAGTGCTCAGTACTCGGGGTGCTGGGTGTTCAGTGCTCGGGGTGCTGGGTGCTCAGTGCTCAGTACTCAGGGTGCTGGGTGCTCAGTGCTCAGGGTGCTGGGTGCTCAGTGCTCAGGGTGCTGGGTGCTCAGTGCTCAGGGTGCTGGGTACTCAGTGCTCAGGGTGCTGGGTGCTCAGTACTCAGGGTGCTCAGTGCTCAGTACTCGGGGTGCTGGGTGCTCAGTGCTCAGGGTGCTCAGTGCTCAGTACTCGGGGTGCTGTGTGCTCAGTGCTCAGGGTGCTCAGTGCTCAGTGCTCGGGTTGCTGGGTGCTCAGTGCTCGGGGCGCTGGGTGCTCAGTTCTCGGGGTGCTGGGTGCTCAGTACTCGGGGTGCGGGGTGCTCAGTGCTCAGGGTGCTCAGTGCTCAGTACTCAGTGCTCAGGGTGCTCAGTGCTCAGTGCTCAGGGTGCTGGTTGTTCAGTACTCAGGGTGCTGGGTGCTCAGTACTCAGGGTGCTGGGTGCTCAGTGCTCAGGGTGCTGGGTGATCAGTGCTCGGGGTGCTCAGTACTCAGGGTGCTGTGTGTTCAGTGCTCAGGGTACTGGGTGCTCAGTACTCAGGGTGCTCGGTGCTTAGTACTCAGGGTGCTGGGTGCTCAGTACTCCGGGTGCTGGGTGCTCAGTGCTCGGGGTGCTCGTAGATCAGTACTCAGGGTGCTGCGTGCTCAGTTCTCGGGGTGATCGGTGCTCAGTACTCAGGGTGCTGGGTGCTCAGTGCTCGGGGTGCTCGGTGCTCAGTACGTTGGGTGCTCACTACTCAGGTTGCTGGGTGCTCAGTGCTCAGTGTGCTGGGTGCTCAGTGCTCAGGGTGCTGGGTGCTCAGTGCTCAGGGTGCTGGGTGCTCAGTACTCAGGGTGCTGGGTGCTCAGTGCTCGGGGTGCTGGGTGCTCAGTGCTCAGGGTGCTGGGTGCTCAGTACTCAGGGTTCTGGGTGCTCAGTACTCAGGGTGCTGGGTGCTCAGTGCTCGGGGTGCTGGGTGCTCAGTGATCGGGGTGCTGGGTGCTCAGTGCTCGGGGTGCTCGGTGCTCAGTGCTCAAGGTGCTGGGTGCTCAGTACTCAGGGTGCTCATTGCTCAGGGTCCTGGGTGCTCAGTACTCAGGGTGCTGGGTGCTCAGTGCTCAGGGTGCTCGGTGCTCGGGGTGCTGGGTGCTCAGTGCTCGGGGTGCTCGGAGCTCAGTACTCAGGGTGCTGGGTGCTCAGTGCTCAGGGTGCTGGGTGCTCAGTGCTCAGGGTGCTGGGTGCTCAGTGCTCAGGGTGCTGGGTACTCAATGCTCAAGGTGCTGGGTGCTCAGTATTCAGGGTGCTCATTGCTCAGGGTGCTGGGTGCTCAGTGCTCAGGGTGCTCGGTGCTCGGGGCACTGGGTGCTCAGTGCTCAGGGTGCTCAGAGCTCAGTACTCAGGGTGCTGGGTGCTCAGTGCTCGGGGTGCTCGGTGCTCAGTACTTAGGGTGCTGGGTGCTCAGTGCACGGGGTGCTCGGTGCTCAGTACGTTGGGTGCTCACTACTCAGGGTGCTGGGTGCTCAGTGCTCAGGGTGCTGGGTGCTCGGTGCTCAGGGTGCTGGGTGCTCAGAACTCAGGGTGCTGGGTGCTCAGTGCTCAGGGTGCTGGGTACTCAGTGCTCAGGGTGCTGGGTGCTCAGTACTCAGGGTGCTCAGTGCTCAGTACTCGGGGTGCTGGGTGTTCAGTGCTCGGGGTGCTGGGTGCTCAGTGCTCAGTACTCAGGGTGCTGGGTGCTCAGTGCTCAGGGTGCTGGGTGCTCAGTGCTCAGGGTGCTGGGTGCTCAGTGCTCAGGGTGCTGGGTACTCAGTGCTCAGGGTGCTGGGTGCTCAGTACTCAGGGTGCTCAGTGCTCAGTACTCGGGGTGCTGGGTGCTCAGTGCTCAGGTTGCTCAGTGCTCAGTACTCGGGGTGCTGTGTGCTCAGTGCTCAGGGTGCTCAGTGCTCAGTGCTCGGGGTGCTGGGTGCTCAGTGTTCGGGGCGCTGGGTGCTCAGTTCTCGGGGTGCTGGGTGCTCAGTACTCGGGGTGCGGGGTGCTCAGTGCTCAGGGTGCTCAGTGCTCAGTACTCAGTGCTCAGGGTGCTCAGTGCTCAGTGCTCAGGGTGCTGGTTGTTCAGTACTCAGGGTGCTGGGTGCTCAGTACTCAGGGTGCTGGGTGCTCAGTGCTCAGGGTGCTGGGTGATCAGTGCTCGGGGTGCTCAGTACTCAGGGTGCTGTGAGTTCAGTGCTCAGGGTACTGGCTGCTCAGTACTCAGGGTGCTCGGTGCTTAGTACTCAGGGTGCTGGGTGCTCAGTACTCCGGGTGCTGGGTGCTCAGTGCTCGGGGTGCTCGGAGATCAGTACTCAGGGTGCTGGGTGCTCAGTTCTCGGGGTGATCGGTGCTCAGTACTCAGGGTGCTGGGTGCTCAGTGCTCGGGGTGCTCGGTGCTCAGTACGTTGGGTGCTCACTACTCAGGTTGCTGGGTGCTCAGTGCTCAGTGTGCTGGGTGCTCAGTGCTCAGGGTGCTGGGTGCTCAGTGCTCAGTACTCAGGGTGCTGGGTGCTCAGTGCTCAGGGTGCTGGGTGCTCAGTGCTCAGGGTGCTAGGTGCTCAGTGCTCAGGGTGCTGGGTACTCAGTGCTCAGGGTGCTGGGTGCTCAGAACTCAGGGTGCTCAGTGCTCAGTACTCGGTGTGCTGGGTGCTCAGTGCTCAGGGTGCTCAGTGCTCAGTACTCGGGGTGCTGTGTGCTCAGTGCTCAGGGTGCTCAGTGCTCAGTGCTCAGGGTGCTGGGTGCTCAGTGCTCGGGGCGCTGGGTGCTCAGTGCTCAGGGTGCTGGGTGCTCAGTACTCAGGGTGCTGGGTGCTCAGTACTCGGGGTGCTGGGCGCTCAGTACTCAGGGTGCTGGGTGCTCAGTACTCAGGGTGCTGGGTGCTCAGTACTCGGGTGCTGGGTGCTCAGTGCTCAGGGTGCTGGGTGCTCAGTGCTCGGGGTGCTGGGTGCTCAGTGCTCAGTACTCAGGGTGCTGGGTGCTCATTGCTCGTTGTGCTCGGTGCTCAGTGCTCAGTACTCAGGGTGCTGGGTGTTCAGTGCTCAGGGTGCTGTGTGCTCAGTGCTCAGGGTGCTGGGTGCTCAGTGCTCAGGGTGCTGGGTACTCAGTGCTCAGGATGCTGGGTGCTCAGTACTCAGGGTGCTGGGTGCTCATTACTCAGGGTGCTGGGTGCTCAGTGCTCGGGTGCTGGGTGCTCAGTGCTCGCGGTGCTGGGTGCTCAGTGCTCGGGGAGCTCGGTGCTCAGTACTCAGGGTGCTGGGTGCTCAGTGCTCGAGGTGCTCAATACTCAGGGTGCTGTGTGTTCAGTGCTCAGGGTGCTGGGTGCTCAGTACTCAGGGTGCTCGGTGCTTAGTACTCAGGGTGCTGGGTGCTCAGTACTCAGGGTGCTCGGTGCTTAGTACTCAGGGTGCTGGGTGCTCAGTACTCCGGGTGCTGGGTGCTCAGTGCTCGGGGTGCTCAATACTCAGGGTGCTGTGTGTTCAGTGCTCAGGGTGCTGGGTGCTCAGTACTCAGGGTGCTCGGTGCTTAGTACTCAGGGTGCTGGGTGCTCAGTACTCCGGGTGCTGGGTGCTCAGTGCTCGGGGTTCTCGGTGCTCAGTGCTCAAGGTGCTGGGTCCTCAGTACTCAGGGTGCTCATTGCTCAGGGTGCTGGGTGCTCAGTGCTCAGCGTGCTCGGTGCTCGGGGCACTGGGTGCTCAGTGCTCAGGGTGCTCAGAGCTCAGTACTCAGGGTGCTGGGTGCTCAGTGCTCGGGGTGCTCGGTGCTCAGTACTCAGGGTGCTGGGTGCTCAGTGCTCGGGGTGCTCGGTGCTCAGTACGTTGGGTGCTCACTACTCAGGGTGCTGGGTGCTCAGTGCTCAGGGTGCTGGGTGCTCGGTGCTCAGGGTGCTGGGTGCTCAGTACTCAGGGTGCTGGGTGCTCAGTGCTCAGGGTGCTGGGTACTCAGTGCTCAGGGTGCTGGGTGCTCAGTACTCAGGGTGCTTAGTGCTCAGTACTCGGGGTGCTGTGTGTTCAGTGCTCGGGGTGCTGGGTGCTCAGTGCTCAGTACTCAGGGTGCTGGGTGCTCAGTGCTCAGGGTGCTGGGTGCTCAGTGCTCAGGGTGCTGGGTGCTCAGTGCTCAGGGTGCTGGGTACTCAATGCTCAAGGTGCTGGGTGCTCAGTATTCAGGGTGCTCATTGCTCAGGGTGCTGGGTGCTCAGTGCTCAGGGTGCTCGGTGCTCGGGGCACTGGGTGCTCAGTGCTCAGGGTGCTCAGAGCTCAGTACTCAGGGTGCTGGGTGCTCAGTGCTCGGGGTGCTCGGTGCTCAGTACTTAGGGTGCTGGGTGCTCAGTGCACGGGGTGCTCGGTGCTCAGTACGTTGGGTGCTCACTACTCAGGGTGCTGGGTGCTCAGTGCTCAGGGTGCTGGGTGCTCGGTGCTCAGGGTGCTGGGTGCTCAGAACTCAGGGTGCTGGGTGCTCAGTGCTCAGGGTGCTGGGTACTCAGTGCTCAGGGTGCTGGGTGCTCAGTACTCAGGGTGCTCAGTGCTCAGTACTCGGGGTGCTGGGTGTTCAGTGCTCGGGGTGCTGGGTGCTCAGTGCTCAGTACTCAGGGTGCTGGGTGCTCAGTGCTCAGGGTGCTGGGTGCTCAGTGCTCAGGGTGCTGGGTGCTCAGTGCTCAGGGTGCTGGGTACTCAGTGCTCAGGGTGCTGGGTGCTCAGTACTCAGGGTGCTCAGTGCTCAGTACTCGGGGTGCTGGGTGCTCAGTGCTCAGGGTGCTCAGTGCTCAGTACTCGGGGTGCTGTGTGCTCAGTGCTCAGGGTGCTCAGTGCTCAGTGCTCGGGGTGCTGGGTGCTCAGTGTTCGGGGCGCTGGGTGCTCAGTTCTCGGGGTGCTGGGTGCTCAGTACTCGGGGTGCGGGGTGCTCAGTGCTCAGGGTGCTCAGTGCTCAGTACTCAGTGCTCAGGGTGCTCAGTGCTCAGTGCTCAGGGTGCTGGTTGTTCAGTACTCAGGGTGCTGGGTGCTCAGTGCTCAGGGTGCTGGGTACTCAGTGCTCAGGGTGCTGGGTGCTCAGTGCTCAGGGTGCTGGGTGCTCAGTACTCAGGGTGCTCAGTGCTCAGTACTCGGGGTGCTGGGTGTTCAGTGCTCGGGGTGCTGGGTGCTCAGTGCTCAGTACTCAGGGTGCTGGGTGCTCAGTGCTCAGGGTGCTGGGTGCTCAGTGCTCAGGGTGCTGGGTGCTCAGTGCTCAGGGTGCTGGGTACTCAGTGCTCAGGGTGCTGGGTGCTCAGTACTCAGGGTGCTCAGTGCTCAGTACTCGGGGTGCTGGGTGCTCAGTGCTCAGGGTGCTCAGTGCTCAGTACTCGGGGTGCTGTGTGCTCAGTGCTCAGGGTGCTCAGTGCTCAGTGCTCGGGGTGCTGGGTGCTCAGTGCTCGGGGCGCTGGGTGCTCAGTTCTTGGGGTGCTGGGTGCTCAGTACTCGGGGTGCGGGGTGCTCAGTGCTCAGGGTGCTCAGTGCTCAGTACTCAGTGCTCAGGGTGCTCAGTGCTCAGTGCTCAGGGTGCTGGTTGTTCAGTACTCAGGGTGCTGGGTGCTCAGTACTCAGGGTGCTGGGTGCTCAGTGCTCAGGGTGCTGGGTGATCAGTGCTCGGGGTGCTCAGTACTCAGGGTGCTGTGTGTTCAGTGCTCAGGGTACTGGGTGCTCAGTACTCAGGGTGCTCGGTGCTTAGTACTCAGGGTGCTGGGTGCTCAGTACTCCGGGTGCTGGGTGCTCAGTGCTCGGGGTGCTCGTAGATCAGTACTCAGGGTGCTGCGTGCTCAGTTCTCGGGGTGATCGGTGCTCAGTACTCAGGGTGCTGGGTGCTCAGTGCTCGGGGTGCTCGGTGCTCAGTACGTTGGGTGCTCACTACTCAGGTTGCTGGGTGCTCAGTGCTCAGTGTGCTGGGTGCTCAGTGCTCAGGGTGCTGGGTGCTCAGTGCTCAGGGTGCTGGGTGCTCAGTACTCAGGGTGCTGGGTGCTCAGTGCTCGGGGTGCTGGGTGCTCAGTGCTCAGGGTGCTGGGTGCTCAGTACTCAGGGTTCTGGGTGCTCAGTACTCAGGGTGCTGGGTGCTCAGTGCTCGGGGTGCTGGGTGCTCAGTGATCGGGGTGCTGGGTGCTCAGTGCTCGGGGTGATCGGTGCTCAGTGCTCAAGGTGCTGGGTGCTCAGTACTCAGGGTGCTCATTGCTCAGGGTCCTGGGTGCTCAGTACTCAGGGTGCTGGGTGCTCAGTGCTCAGGGTGCTCGGTGCTCGGGGTGCTGGGTGCTCAGTGCTCGGGGTGCTCGGAGCTCAGTACTCAGGGTGCTGGGTGCTCAGTGCTCAGGGTGCTGGGTGCTCAGTGCTCAGGGTGCTGGGTGCTCAGTGCTCAGGGTGCTGGGTACTCAATGCTCAAGGTGCTGGGTGCTCAGTATTCAGGGTGCTCATTGCTCAGGGTGCTGGGTGCTCAGTGCTCAGGGTGCTCGGTGCTCGGGGCACTGGGTGCTCAGTGCTCAGGGTGCTCAGAGCTCAGTACTCAGGGTGCTGGGTGCTCAGTGCTCGGGGTGCTCGGTGCTCAGTACTTAGGGTGCTGGGTGCTCAGTGCACGGGGTGCTCGGTGCTCAGTACGTTGGGTGCTCACTACTCAGGGTGCTGGGTGCTCAGTGCTCAGGGTGCTGGGTGCTCGGTGCTCAGGGTGCTGGGTGCTCAGAACTCAGGGTGCTGGGTGCTCAGTGCTCAGGGTGCTGGGTACTCAGTGCTCAGGGTGCTGGGTGCTCAGTACTCAGGGTGCTCAGTGCTCAGTACTCGGGGTGCTGGGTGTTCAGTGCTCGGGGTGCTGGGTGCTCAGTGCTCAGTACTCAGGGTGCTGGGTGCTCAGTGCTCAGGGTGCTGGGTGCTCAGTGCTCAGGGTGCTGGGTGCTCAGTGCTCAGGGTGCTGGGTACTCAGTGCTCAGGGTGCTGGGTGCTCAGTACTCAGGGTGCTCAGTGCTCAGTACTCGGGGTGCTGGGTGCTCAGTGCTCAGGGTGCTCAGTGCTCAGTACTCGGGGTGCTGTGTGCTCAGTGCTCAGGGTGCTCAGTGCTCAGTGCTCGGGGTGCTGGGTGCTCAGTGTTCGGGGCGCTGGGTGCTCAGTTCTCGGGGTGCTGGGTGCTCAGTACTCGGGGTGCGGGGTGCTCAGTGCTCAGGGTGCTCAGTGCTCAGTACTCAGTGCTCAGGGTGCTCAGTGCTCAGTGCTCAGGGTGCTGGTTGTTCAGTACTCAGGGTGCTGGGTGCTCAGTACTCAGGGTGCTGGGTGCTCAGTGCTCAGGGTGCTGGGTGATCAGTGCTCGGGGTGCTCAGTACTCAGGGTGCTGTGAGTTCAGTGCTCAGGGTACTGGCTGCTCAGTACTCAGGGTGCTCGGTGCTTAGTACTCAGGGTGCTGGGTGCTCAGTACTCCGGGTGCTGGGTGCTCAGTGCTCGGGGTGCTCGGAGATCAGTACTCAGGGTGCTGGGTGCTCAGTTCTCGGGGTGATCGGTGCTCAGTACTCAGGGTGCTGGGTGCTCAGTGCTCGGGGTGCTCGGTGCTCAGTACGTTGGGTGCTCACTACTCAGGTTGCTGGGTGCTCAGTGCTCAGTGTGCTGGGTGCTCAGTGCTCAGGGTGCTGGGTGCTCAGTGCTCAGTACTCAGGGTGCTGGGTGCTCAGTGCTCAGGGTGCTGGGTGCTCAGTGCTCAGGGTGCTAGGTGCTCAGTGCTCAGGGTGCTGGGTACTCAGTGCTCAGGGTGCTGGGTGCTCAGAACTCAGGGTGCTCAGTGCTCAGTACTCGGTGTGCTGGGTGCTCAGTGCTCAGGGTGCTCAGTGCTCAGTACTCGGGGTGCTGTGTGCTCAGTGCTCAGGGTGCTCAGTGCTCAGTGCTCAGGGTGCTGGGTGCTCAGTGCTCGGGGCGCTGGGTGCTCAGTGCTCAGGGTGCTGGGTGCTCAGTACTCAGGGTGCTGGGTGCTCAGTGCTCAGGGTGCTGGGTGCTCAGTGCTCAGGGTGCTGGGTACTCAGTGCTCAGGATGCTGGGTGCTCAGTACTCAGGGTGCTGGGTGCTCATTACTCAGGGTGCTGGGTGCTCAGTGCTCGGGTGCTGGGTGCTCAGTGCTCGCAGTGCTGGGTGCTCAGTGCTCGGGGAGCTCGGTGCTCAGTACTCAGGGTGCTGGGTGCTCAGTGCTCGAGGTGCTCAATACTCAGGGTGCTGTGTGTTCAGTGCTCAGGGTGCTGGGTGCTCAGTACTCAGGGTGCTCGGTGCTTAGTACTCAGGGTGCTGGGTGCTCAGTACTCCGGGTGCTGGGTGCTCAGTGCTCGGGGTTCTCGGTGCTCAGTGCTCAAGGTGCTGGGTGCTCAGTACTCAGGGTGCTCATTGCTCAGGGTGCTGGGTGCTCAGTGCTCAGCGTGCTCGGTGCTCGGGGCACTGGGTGCTCAGTGCTCAGGGTGCTCAGAGCTCAGTACTCAGGGTGCTGGGTGCTCAGTGCTCGGGGTGCTCGGTGCTCAGTACTCAGGGTGCTGGGTGCTCAGTGCTCGGGGTGCTCGGTGCTCAGTACGTTGGGTGCTCACTACTCAGGGTGCTGGGTGCTCAGTGCTCAGGGTGCTGGGTGCTCGGTGCTCAGGGTGCTGGGTGCTCAGTACTCAGGGTGCTGGGTGCTCAGTGCTCAGGGTGCTGGGTACTCAGTGCTCAGGGTGCTGGGTGCTCAGTACTCAGGGTGCTCAGTGCTCAGTACTCGGGGTGCTGGGTGTTCAGTGCTCGGGGTGCTGGGTGCTCAGTGCTCAGTACTCAGGGTGCTGGGTGCTCAGTGCTCAGGGTGCTGGGTGCTCAGTGCTCAGGGTGCTGGGTGCTCAGTGCTCAGGGTGCTGGGTACTCAATGCTCAAGGTGCTGGGTGCTCAGTATTCAGGGTGCTCATTGCTCAGGGTGCTGGGTGCTCAGTGCTCAGGGTGCTCGGTGCTCGGGGCACTGGGTGCTCAGTGCTCAGGGTGCTCAGAGCTCAGTACTCAGTACTCAGGGTGCTGGGTGCTCAGTGCTCGGGGTGCTCGGTGCTCAGTACTTAGGGTGCTGGGTGCTCAGTGCACGGGGTGCTCGGTGCTCAGTACGTTGGGTGCTCACTATTCAGGGTGCTGGGTGCTCAGTGCTCAGGGTGCTGGGTGCTCGGTGCTCAGGGTGCTGGGTGCTCAGAACTCAGGGTGCTGGGTGCTCAGTGCTCAGGGTGCTGGGTACTCAGTGCTCAGGGTGCTGGGTGCTCATTACTCAGGGTGCTCAGTGCTCAGTACTCGGGGTGCTGGGTGTTCAGTGCTCGGGGTGCTGGGTGCTCAGTGCTCAGTACTCAGGGTGCTGGGTGCTCAGTGCTCAGGGTGCTGGGTGCTCAGTGCTCAGGGTGCTGGGTGCTCAGTGCTCAGGGTGCTGGGTACTCAGTGCTCAGGGTGCTGGGTGCTCAGTACTCAGGGTGCTCAGTGCTCAGTACTCGGGGTGCTGGGTGCTCAGTGCTCAGGGTGCTCAGTGCTCAGTACTCGGGGTGCTGTGTGCTCAGTGCTCAGGGTGCTCAGTGCTCAGTGCTCGGGGTGCTGGGTGCTCAGTGCTCGGGGCGCTGGGTGCTCAGTTCTCGGGGTGCTGGGTGCTCAGTACTCGGGGTGCGGGGTGCTCAGTGCTCAGGGTGCTCAGTGCTCAGTACTCAGTGCTCAGGGTGCTCAGTGCTCAGTGCTCAGGGTGCTGGTTGTTCAGTACTCAGTGTGCTGGGTGCTCAGTACTCAGGGTGCTGGGTGCTCAGTACTCAGGGTGCTGGGTGCTCAGTGCTCAGGGTGCTGGGTGATCAGTGCTCGGGGTGCTCAGTACTCAGGGTGCTGTGTGTTCAGTGCTCAGGGTACTGGGTGCTCAGTACTCAGGGTGCTCGGTGCTTAGTACTCAGGGTGCTGGGTGCTCAGTGCTTGGGGTGCTCGTAGATCAGTACTCAGGGTGCTGGGTGCTCAGTTCTCGGGGTGATCGGTGCTCAGTACTCAGGGTGCTGGGTGCTCAGTGCTCGGGGTGCTCGGTGCTCAGTACGTTGGGTGCTCACTACTCAGGTTGCTGGGTTCTCAGTGCTCAGTGTGCTGGGTGCTCAGTGCTCAGGGTGCTGGGTGCTCAGTGCTCAGGGTGCTGGGTGCTCAGTACTCAGGGTGCTGGGTGCTCAGTGCTCGGGGTGCTGGGTGCTCAGTGCTCAGGGTGCTGGGTGCTCAGTACTCAGGGTTCTGGGTGCTCAGTACTCAGGGTGCTGGGTGCTCAGTGCTCGGGGTGCTGGGTGCTCAGTGATCGGGGTGCTGGGTGCTCAGTGCTCGGGGTGCTCGGTGCTCAGTGCTCAAGGTGCTGGGTGCTCAGTACTCAGGGTGCTCATTGCTCAGGGTCCTGGGTGCTCAGTACTCAGGGTGCTGGGTGCTCAGTGCTCAGGGTGCTCGGTGCTCGGGGTGCTGGGTGCTCAGTGCTCGGGGTGCTCGGAGCTCAGTACTCAGGGTGCTGGGTGCTCAGTGCTCAGGGTGCTGGGTGCTCAGTGCTCAGGGTGCTGGGTGCTCAGTGCTCAGGGTGCTGGGTACTCAATGCTCAATGTGCTGGGTGCTCAGTATTCAGGGTGCTCAGTGCTCAGGGTGCTCGGTGCTCGGGGCACTGGGTGCTCAGTGCTCAGTGTGCTCAGAGCTCAGTACTCAGGGTGCTGGGTGCTCAGTGCTCGGGGTGCTCGGTGCTCAGTACTTAGGGTGCTGGGTGCTCAGTGCACGGGGTGCTCGGTGCTCAGTACGTTGGGTGCTCACTACTCAGGGTGCTGGGTGCTCAGTGCTCAGGGTGCTGGGTGCTCGGTGCTCAGGGTGCTGGGTGCTCAGAACTCAGGGTGCTGGGTGCTCAGTGCTCAGGGTGCTGGGTACTCCGTGCTCAGGGTGCTGGGTGCTCAGTACTCAGGGTGCTCAGTGCTCAGTACTCGGGGTGCTGGGTGTTCAGTGCTCGGGGTGCTGGGTGCTCAGTGCTCAGTACTCAGGGTGCTGGGTGCTCAGTGCTCAGGGTGCTGGGTGCTCAGTGCTCAGGGTGCTGGGTGCTCAGTGCTCAGGGTGCTGGGTACTCAGTGCTCAGGGTGCTGGGTGCTCAGTACTCAGGGTGCTCAGTGCTCAGTACTCGGGGTGCTGGGTGCTCAGTGCTCTGGGTGCTCAGTGCTCAGTACTCTGGGTGCTGTGTGCTCAGTGCTCAGGGTGCTCAGTGCTCAGTGCTCGGGGTGCTGGGTGCTCAGTGCTCGGGGCGCTGGGTGCTCAGTTCTCGATGTGCTGGGTGCTCAGTACTCGGGGTGCGGGGTGCTCAGTGCTCAGGGTGCTCAGTGCTCAGTACTCAGTGCTCAGGGTGCTCAGTGCTCAGTGCTCAGGGTGCTGGTTGTTCAGTACTCAGGGTGCTGGGTGCTCAGTACTCAGGGTGCTGGGTGCTCAGTGCTCAGGGTGCTGGGTGATCAGTGCTCGGGGTGCTCAGTACTCAGGGTGCTGTGTGTTCAGTGCTCAGGGTACAGGGTGCTCAGTACTCAGGGTGCTCGGTGCTTAGTACTCAGGGTGCTGGGTGCTCAGTACTCCGGGTGCTGGGTGCTCAGTGCTCGGTGTGCTCGGAGATCAGTACTCAGGGTGCTGGGTGCTCAGTTCGCGGGGTGATCGGTGCTCAGTACTCAGGGTGCTGGGTGCTCAGTGCTCGGGGTGCTCGGTGCTCAGTACCTTGGGTGCTCACTACTCAGGTTGCTGGGTGCTCAGTGCTCAGTGTGCTGGGTGCTCAGTGCTCAGGGTGCTGGGTGCTCAGTGCTCAGGGTGCTGGGTGCTCAGTACTCAGGGTGCTGGGTGCTCAGTGCTCGGGGTGCTGGGTGCTCAGTGCTCAGGGTGCTGGGTGCTCAGTACTCAGGGTGCTGGGTGCTCAGTACTCAGGGTGCTGGGTGCTCAGTGCTCGGGGTGCTGGGTGCTCAGTGATCGGGGTGCTGGGTGCTCAGTGCTCGGGGTGCTCGGTGCTCAGTGCTCAAGGTGCTGGGTGCTGAGTACTCAGGGTGCTCATTGCTCAGGGTCCTGGGTGCTCAGTACTCAGGGTTCTGGGTGCTCAGTGCTCAGGGTGCTCGGTGCTCGGGGTGCTGGGTGCTCAGTGCTCGGGGTGCTCGGAGCTCAGTACTCAGGGTGCTGGGTGCTCAGTGCTCGGGGTGCTCGGTGCTCAGTACTCATAGTGCTGGGTGCTCAGTGCTCGGGGTGCTGGGTGCTCACTGCTCAGTACTCAGGGTGCTGGGTGCTCAGTGCTCAGGGTGCTGTGTGCTCAGTGCTCAGGGTACTGGGTGCTCAGTGCTGAGGCTGCTGGGTACTCAGTACTCAGGTTGCTGGGTGCTCAGTGCTCGGGGTGCTATGTGCTCAGTGGTCGCGGTGCTGGGTGCTCAGTGCTCGGGGTGCTGGGTGCTCAGTGCTCGGGGTGCTATGTGCTCAGTGCTCACGGTGCTGGGTGCTCAGTGCTCGGGGTGCTCGGTGCTCAGTCCTCAGGGTGCTGGGTGCTCAGTGCTCGAGGTGCTCAGTACTCAGGGTGCTGTGTATTCAGTGCTCGGGTCGCTGGGTGCTCAGTACTCCGGGTGCTGGGTGCTCAGTGCTCGTGGTTCTCGGTGCTCAGTGCTCAAGGTGCTGGGTGCTCAGTACTCAGGGTGCTCATTGCTCAGGGTGCTGGGTGCTCAGTGCTCAGGGTGCTCGGTGCTCGGGGCACTGGTTGCTCAGTGCTCAGGGTGCTCGGAGCTCAGTAATCAGGGTGCTGGGTGCACAGTGCTCGCGGTGCTCGGTGCTCATTACTCAGGGTGCTGGGTGCTCAGTGCTCGGGGTGCTCGGTGCTCAGTACGTTGGGTGCTCACTACTCAGGGTGCTGGGTGCTCAGTGCTCAGGGTGCTGGGTGCTCGGTGCTCAGGGTGCTGGGTGCTCAGTACTCAGGGTGCTGGGTGCTCAGTGCTCGGGGTGCTGGGTGCTCAGTACTCAGGGTGCTGGGTGCTCAGTACTCAGGGTCCTGGGTGCTCAGTACTCGGGTGCTGGGTGCTCAGTGCTCAGGTTGCTGGGTGCTCAGTGCTCGGGGTGCTGGGTGCTCAGTGCTCAGTACTCAGGGTGCTGGGTGTTCAGTGCTCGGGGTGCTGGGTGCTCAGTGCTCAGTACTCAGGGTGCTGGGTGCTCAGTGCTCAGGGTGCTGGGTGCTCAGTGCTCAGGGTGCTGGGTGCTCAGTTCTCAGGGTGCTCAGTGCTCAGTACTCGGGGTGCTGGGTGCTCAGTGCTCAGGGTGCTCAGTGCTCAGTACCCGGGGTGCTGTGTGCTCAGTGCTCAGGGTGCTCAGTGCTCAGTGCTCGGGGTGCCGGGTGCTCAGTGCTCGGGACGCTGGGTGCTCAGTGCTCGGGGTGCTGGGTGCTCAGTACTCGGGGTGCTGGGTGCTCAGTGCTCAGGGTGCTCAGTGCTCAGTACTCAGTGCTCAGGGTGCTCAGTGCTCAGTGCTCAGGGTGCTGGGTGTTCAGTACTCAGTGTGCTGGGTGCTCAGTACTCAGGGTGCTGGGTGCTCAGTGCTCAGGGTGCTGGGTGCTCAGTGCTCGGGGTGCTCAGTACTCAGGGTGCTGAGTGTTCAGTGCTCGGGGTACTGGGTGCTCAGTACTCAGGGTGATCGGTGCTTTGTACTCAGGGTGCTGGGTGCTCAGTACTCCGGGTGCTGGGTGCTCAGTGCTCGGGGTGCTCGGAGCTCAGTACTCAGGGTGATGGGTGCTCAGTTCTCGGGGTGATCGGTGCTCAGTACTCAGAGTGCTGGTTGCTCAGTGCTCGGGGTGCTCGGTGCTCAGGACGTTGGGTGCTCACTACTCTGTGTGCTGGGTGCTCAGTGCTCAGTGTGCTGGGTGCTCAGTGCTCAGGGTGCTTGGTGCTCAGTATTCAGGGTGCTGGGTGCTCAGTGCTCGGGGTGCTGGGTGCTCAGTGCGCAGGGTGCTGGGTGCTCAGTACTCAGGGTGCTGGGTGCTCAGTACTCGGGGTGCTGGGCGCTCAGTACTCAGGGTGCTGGGTGCTCAGTACTCAGGGTGCTGGGTGCTCAGTACTCGGGTGCTGGGTGCTCAGTGCTCAGGGTGCTGGGTGCTCAGTGATCGGGGTGCTGGGTGCTCAGTGCTCACTACTCAGGGTGCTGGGTGCTCAGTGCTCCTTGTGCTGGGTGCTCAGTGCTCAGTACTCAGGGTGCTGGGTGCTCAGTGCTCAGGGCGCAGTGTGCTCAGTGCTCAGGGTGCTGGGTGCTCAGTGCTCAGGGTGCAGGGTACTCAGTGCTCAGGGTGCTGGGTGCTCAGTACTCAGGGTGCTCTGTGCTCATTACTCAGGGTGCTGGGTGCTCACTGCTCGGGTGCTGGGTGCTCAGTGCTCGCGGTGCTGGGTGCTCAGTGCTCGGGGTGCTCGGTGCTCAGTACTCAGGGTGCTGGGTGCTCAGTGCTCGAGGTGCTCAGTACTCAGGGTGCTGTGTGTTCAGTGCTCAGGGTGCTGGGTGCTCAGTACTCAGGGTGCTCGGTGCTTAGTACTCAGGGTGCTGAGTGCTCAGTACTCTGGGTGCTGGGTGCTCAGTGCTCGGGGTGCTGGGTGCTCAGTGCTCAGTACTCAGGGTGCTGGGTGCTCAGTGCTCAGGGTGCTCAATTCTCAGTACTCAGTGCTCAGGGTGCTCAGTGCTCAGTGCTCAGGGTGCTGGGTGTTCAGTACTCAGGGTGCTGGGTGCTCAGTACTCAGGGTGCTGGGTGCTCAGTGATCAGGGTGCTGGGTGCTCAGTGCTCGGGGTGCTCAGTACTCAGGGTGCTGAGTGTTCAGTGCTCAGGGTACTGGGTGCTCAGTACTCAGGGTGATCGGTGCTTAGTGCTCAGGGTGCTGGGTGCTGAGTGTTCAGTACTCAGGGTGCTGGGTGCTCAGTACTCAGGGTGCTGGGTGCTCAGTGCTCGGGGTGCTGGGTGCTCAGTGCGCAGGGTGCTGGGTGCTCAGTACTCAGGGTGCTGGGTGCTCAGTACTCGGGGTGCTGGGCGCTCAGTACTCAGGGTGATGGGTGCTCAGTACTCAGGGTGCTGGGTGCTCAGTACTCGGGTGCTGGGTGCTCAGTGCTCAGGGTGCTGGGTGCTCAGTGATCGGGGTGCTGGGTGCTCAGTGCTCAGTACTCAGGGTGCTGGGTGCTCAGTGCTCCTTGTGCTGGGTGCTCAGTGCTCAGTACTCAGGGTGCTGGGTGCTCAGTGCTCAGGGTGCTGTGTGCTCAGTGCTCTGTGTGCTGGGTGCTCAGTACTCAGGGTGCTCAGTGCTCAGGGTGCTGTGTGCTCAGTGCTCAGTGTGCTGGGTGCTCAGTCCTCAGGGTGCAGGGTACTCAGTGCTCAGGGTGCTGGGTGCTCAGTACTCAGGGTGCTCTGTGCTCATTACTCAGGGTGCTGGGTGCTCAGTGCTCGGGTGCTGGGTGCTCAGTGCTCGCGGTGCTGGGTGCTCAGTGCTCGGGGTGCTCGGTGCTCAGTACTCAGGGTGCTGGGTGCTCAGTGCTCGAGGTGCTCAGTACTCAGGGTGCTGTGTGTTCAGTGCTCAGGGTGCTGGGTGCTCAGTACTCAGGGTGCTCGGTGCTTAGTACTCAGGGTGCTGGGTGCTCAGTACTCTGGGTGCTGGGTGCTCAGTGCTCGGGGTGCTCGTTGCTCAGTGCTCAAGGTGCTGGGTGCTCAGTACTCAGGGTGCTCATTGCTCAGGGTGCTGGGTGCTCAGTGCTCAGGGTGCTCCGTGCTCGGGGCGCTGGGTGCTCAGTGCTCACGGTGCTCGGAGCTCAGTACTCAGGGTGCTGGGTGCTCAGGGCTCAGGGTGCTCGGTGCTCAGTACTCAGGGTGCTGGGTGCTCAGTGCTCGGGGTGCTCGGTGCTCAGTACGTTGGGTGCTCACAACTCAGGGTGCTGGGTGCTCAGTGCTCAGGGGGCTGGGTGCTCAGTACTCCGGGTGCTGGGTGCTCAGTGCTCGGGGTGCTCAAAGCTCAGTACTCAGGGTGCTGGGTGCTCAGTTCTCGGGGTGATCGGTGCTCAGTACTCAGGGTGCTGGGTGCTCAGTGCTCGGGGTGCTCGGTGCTCAGTACGTTGGGTGCTCACTACTCAGGGTGCTGGGTGCTCAGTGCTCAGTGTGCTGGGTGCTCAGTGCTCAGGGTGCTGGGTGCTCAGTGCTCAGGGTGCTGGGTGCTCAGTACTCAGGGTGCTGGGTGCTCAGTGCTCGGGGTGCTGGGTGCTCAGTGCTCAGGCTGCTGGGTGCTCAGTACTCAGGGTGCTGGGTGCTCAGTACTCGGGGTGCTGGGCGCTCAGTACTCAGGGTGCTGGGTGCTCAGTACTCAGGGTGCTGGGTGCTCAGTACTCGGGTGCTGGGTGCTCAGTGCTCGGGGTGCTGGGTGCTCAGTGCTCAGTACTCAGGGTGCTGGGCGCTCAGTGCTCAGGGTGCTGGGTGCTCAGTGCTCAGTACTCAGGGTGCTGGGTGCTCAGTGCTCAGGGTCCTGTGTGCTCAGTGCTCAGGGTGCTGGGTGCTCAGTGCTCAGGGTGCTGGGTACTCAGTGCTCAGGGTGCTGGGTGCTCAGTACTCAGGGTGCTGGGTGCTCAGTACTCAGGTTGCTGGGTGCTCAGTGCTCGCGGTGCTGGGTGCTCAGTGCTCGGGGTGCTCGGTGCTCAGTACTCAGGGTGCTGGGTGCTCAGTGCTCGAGGTGCTCAGTACTCAGGGTGCTGTGTGTTCAGTGCTCAGGGTGCTGGGTGCTCAGTACTCAGGGTGCTCGGTGCTTAGTACTCAGGGTGCTTGGTGCTCAGTACTCCGGGTGCTGGGTGCTCAGTGCTCGGGGTGCTCGGTGCTCAGTGCTCAAGGTGCTGGGTGCTCAGTACTCAGGGTGCTCATTGCTCAGGGTGCTGGGTGCTCAGTACTCAGGGTGCTGGGTGCTCAGTGCTCAGGGTGCTCGGTGCTCGGTGCGCTGGGAGCTCCGTCCTCGGGGTGCTCGGAGCTCAGTACTCAGGGTGCTGGGTGCTCAGTGCTCGGGGTTCTCGGTGCTCAGTACTCAGGGTGCTGGGTGCTCAGTGCTCGTTGTGCTCGGTGCCTCAGTACTTTGGGTGCTCACTACTCAGGGTGCTGGGTGCTCAGTGCTCAGGGTGCTGGGTGCTCGGTGCTCAGGGTGCTGGGTGCTCAGTACTCAGGGTGCTGGGTGCTCAGTTCTCGGGGTGCTGGGTGCTCAGTGCTCAGGGGGCTGGGTGCTCAGTACTCAGGATGCTGGGTGTTCAGTACTCGGGGTGCTGGGTTCTCAGTACTCAGGGTGCTGGGTGCTCAGTACTCGGGGTGCTGGGTTCTCAGTACACAGGTTGCTGGGTGCTCAGTACTCAGGGTGCTGGGTGCTCAGTACTCGGGTGCTGGGTGCTCAGTGCTCAGGGTGCTGGGTGCTCAGTGCTCGGGGTGCTGGGTGCTCAGGGCTCAGTACTCAGGGTGCTGGGTGCTCAGTGCTCGGGGTGCTGGGTGCTGAGTGCTCAGTACTCAGGGTGTTGGGTGCTCAGGGCTCAGGGTGCTGGGTCCTCAGTGCTCAGGGTGCTGGGTGCTCAGTGCTCGGGGTGCTGGGTGCTCAGTGCTCAGTACTCAGGGTGCTGTGTGCTCAGTGCTCAGGGTGCTGGGTGCTCAGTGCTCGGGGTGCTGGGTGCTCAGTGCTCAGGGTGCTGGGTGCTCAGTACTCGGGGTGCTCGGTGCTCAGTACTCAGGGTGCTGGGTGCTCAGTGCTCGGGGTGCTGGGTGCTGAGTGCTCAGTACTCAGGGTGCTGTGTTCTCAGGGCTCAGGGTGCTGGGTCCTCAGTGCTCAGGGTGCTGGGTGCTCAGTGCTCGGGGTGCTGGGTGCTCAGTGCTCGCTGTGCTGGGTGCTCAGTGCTCGGGGTGCTCGGTGCTCAGTACTCAGGGTGCTGGGTGCTCAGTGCTCGAGGTGCTCAGTACTCAGGGTGCTGTGTGTTCAGTGCTCAGGGTGCTGGGTGCTCAGTACTCAGGGTGCTTGGTGCTTAGTACTCAGGGTGCTGGGTGCTCAGTGGTCGCGGTGCTCGGTGCTCAGTGCTCAAGGTGCTGGGTGCTCAGTACTCAGGGTGCTCATTGCTCAGGGTGCTGGGTGCTCTGTGCTCAGGGTGCTCCGTGCTCGGGGCGCTGGGTGATCAGTGCTCACGGTGCTCGGAGCTCAGTACTCAGGGTGCTGGGTGCTCAGTGCTCGGGGTGCTCGGTGCTCAGTACTCAGGGTGCTGCCTGCTCAGTGCTCGGGGTGCTCGGTGCTCAGTACGTTGGGTGCGCACAACTCAGGGTGCTGGGTGCTCAGTGCTCAGGGTGCTGGGTGCTCAGTACTCCGGGTGCTGGGTGCTCAGTGCTCAGGGTGCTGGGTGCTCAGTACTCAGGGTGCTGGGTGCTCAGTGCTCAGGGTGCTGGGTGCTCAGTGCTCAGGGTGCTGGGTGCTCAGTACTGACGGTGCTGGGTGCTCAGTACTCGGGGTGCTGGGCGGGTGCTGGGTGCTCAGTACTCACGGTGCTGGGTGCTCAGTACTCGGGTGCTGGGTGCTCAGTGCTCAGGGTGCTGGGTGCTCAGTGCTCGGGGTGCTGGGTGCTCAGTGCTCAGTACTCAGGGTGCTGGATGCTCAGTGCTCAGGGCGCTGGGTGCTCAGTTCTCAGTACTCAGGGTGCTGGGTGCTCAGTGCTCAGGGTGCTGTGTGCTCAAGGCTCAGGGTGCTGGGTGCTCAGTGCTCAGGGTGCTGGGTACTCAGTGCTCAGGGTGCTGGGTGCTCAATACTCAGGGTGCTGGGTGCTCAGTACTCAGGTTGCTGGGTGCTCAGTGCTCGGGGTGCTGGGTGCTCAGTGCTCGGGGTGCTCGGTGCTCAGTACTCAGGGTGTTGGGTGCTCAGTGCTCGAGGTGCTCAGTACTCAGGGTGCTGTGTGTTCAGTGCTCAGGGTGCTGGGTGCTCAGTACTCAAGGTGCTCGGTGCTTAGTACTCAGGGTGCTTGGTGCTCAGTACTCCGGGTGCTGGGTTCTCAGTGCTCGGGGTGCTCGGTGCTCAGTACTCAGGGTGTTGGGTGCTCAGTGCTCGAGGTGCTCAGTACTCAGGGTGCTGTGTGTTCAGTGCTCAGGGTGCTGGGTGCTCAGTACTCAGGGTGCTCGGTGCTTAGTACTCAGGGTGCTTGGTGCTCAGTACTCAGGGTGCTGGGTGCTCAGTGCTCGCGGTGCTCGGTGCTCAGTACTCAGGGTGCTGGGTGCTCAGTGCTCGGGGTGCTCGGTGCTCAGTACGTTGGGTGCTCACTACTCAGGGTGCTGGGTGCTCAGTGCTCAGGGTGCTGGGTGCTTAGTGCTCAGGGTGCTGGGTGCTGAGTGTTCAGTACTCAGGGTGCTGGGTGC